>NW_015654351.1:41453-41889 GCF_001515625.1 Sinocyclocheilus rhinocerous
GCGAGCTGATAAACAAAGCACGCTGAGTGGATTGAGCGCGCGGCGGGAGGGAGAGAGAGAGAGCGCGCACTTCTGTTGTGTGATCTTTGATGTTCACTCACTTAGCACATGCATCATTTGGATTAAAACTAAATAGTAAAAATAAGACCATTTATGGGGGCATTCACTATAAACATAATTTATTTTCAACCTTAGGCATACACGACTTTATGGCGAAAGTGAATCTAGCAGCCTGTGTGAAATGTGCTAGGCTGTAGCCTACTACTTGTCCCTCTCATTCCGCATCAGTACAAATGTGTGCACGCGTTGTGCATTTTGCTTGCTTGAGTGTTTCTGCATTATATGAGTGGCTTTGGAATATAAATCGCAGCACGTTTCAGATGAAAAAAACCCCGCGACTTCTATTTCTGAAAATATCACAGTTCGGAGATTTATA
>NW_015654351.1:42782-52375 GCF_001515625.1 Sinocyclocheilus rhinocerous
GTATCGGCAAGTACCAAAAATAAAAGTATTGGTATCGGGCGAGTACTGGAAAAAGTGGTATCGGTGCATCCCTATAGGCTACTGTACCTGATATATATCCAAAATAATTGATATTGAATTGAATTGAATCGAATCGAATCACAAGTTTGTGAATGAGAATCGAATCGAATCATGAAATTTGTGTCAAAACCCAGCCCTACTTACACATGCTTTAGAATTTAGCCAGAAGTTGTCTTAAAAGTTTTTGCAACAGTCTTTGTGTCAGAAGCCTTCCTTCTATGTCTTAACTTCCAATGTTATCTTAGAATTATTTGTATATTATTATAGAATTTATTCTTATTTTGAATTATTTTATGCTTTTAAAATGTCATTTTCATTCATTAAAGTTTTAGCAATTTTTTGTAATAGTTTTATTTGTTAATATGTTTATATTTAGCGTCAAATTATTTTTATGTCGGTTTTAGTTTTAGCAGTTTTAGAAGCAACATTTCATTTGTTTACAATTCTGAGTTTAAGCTTTTCATCTAATATTTTATTTTATTTCAGTTTTTAATAGTTTTAATTTTTGTTAACAATGCCTATGAATGTAACTCAGTAGGTTTTAAAACAGAACTGTTGTTGTCAGCTGTACTGAGTTTGCAATAAGGTTGTTTGAGGGACTTCTAGGCTTCTTGGGACTTCTTGGCTTTTCAATTATCCTGGGATTTATTTCTGTATGTGACTCTTGTTCTGTCTTGGGGGTTTCATGGTATGTTTTGTACCCCTGATGTTCCCCTTGAGGTTCCTCTCATTACTGACTCCAATATCAGCCTGCTGGGAGGCCTGCATGGGAATATAAGATTTCTGAAACTTGCAGCCAAAGCTCTGGAAATCAGGCTTTTCCTACCATTTGTCTGCAATGAGTAACATCCCATTGGGCAGTTCTACATGACATCTGCAGTCCATCACATGGAGCGCTTTAAAGCATGGTTGTTTACTATGAGGACCAAACAGACAAACTGAATCAGCTGTGATTCAACCAAGCAATCATCATTTTTTTCCATTCCCTGCTATATTTGCTTGTTGGTCAAGACTGGTTTATGCTTACTTAATGCGGATAACTTAGCTAGTGAAATTGTTTTGACTGCTTGGTACTTTTAGCAACCAAAGAAAATCTTGCTGGTTAGGTTAGTTAAAAGGTTAGTGGGCCAAATCTCACTCATTCTCATGTAGTTCTATATGACTTTCTTTCTTCTGTGGAACACTAAAGAAGAAATAGTTGCTCTTTTCCAAGCAGTTACAATAAATTGGGATTTCATGCTTCTAAAAGGATGCAAAAGTACCATAAAATTATCATAAAAACAGTCCATATGTGATGTCTGATCAAAAGCACACTGGATGAAATCATTCAGTGGTCAATCAATTGTTGCATCTCTGGTGATACCTTTATGAACTTTTTTATGGTGCTTTTTTCAGTCTTATCTTTGTGGATATGCAAGAAGAGTGCTTTGGGAAGCATCTAGGGAGCTGTCTAAGAGAATGAAGACTAAATTAGTAAGGTTAGAACGCAACCTATCAATTTATTAAACAACCTATCAGATTGCATGTTTTGCAGATACTATCATAATGTCAAAGGAAAACAATGGAGTGTTGCACATTTTTCAGAGCTGACATCTGACTTTTGCAAGCTACTAGGAATTCGTTACAAAGCACAGAGGACGTCAATTGAATTAACTCCTTACATTTGACATTAGTTGCCTCAGTTAGGTAGTGGACAAAATATATTTATGCAGATCTTTTCTCACCTTTAGAGCAAATATTCTACCCTGAATTGAGTGTTGGACTGTGTGGCTTTGAATACAGAAGAATATAAAGGATTTTGGTTATGAAACCTGCATACATGAAACACATTTTTTTGTAACACAAAACAGCTGTCCGTCTGCTTGAGAGGGGGCACACTAGTATTAAAATGTGCAATGTGAGTAATATTTTCTGAAATGTATTACAGATAGAACATAACTTTGCAAAATATAAACTAACATTCAACAGTTTGGGGTGAGTAAGATTTATTTATTTAAATAAATGTAAGTTTTTATTTTTTATCAAAGATTTAATTAAGTTGGTCATAAGTGACAGTAATAACATTTATAATGTTACAAAAGATTTATATTTTAAATAAATGCTGTTCTTTTGAATTTTCTATTCATCAAGGAATCTTGGAAAAAAAGGTTGAACGGTTTCCACAAAAATACCGCACGCATTATGATAGACCTATAGAAAAAAATATTTGAATCTTTTTCTTTTCTAAGAATGGCTTAACTTGAAGTGCTGTAAAAAAATTTGGGGAAAAAAATATTATTTTAAGGTACTTTATGATATGTTGCCATACGGCAACAGCATACAACAGTGGATCTAACTTAGAATAAGTGTAAGCTTACTTATAATTAATATTTTTCCTCAGAAATGTTGTTTGTGTTGATTCAATTGGTGCTATTATAAGCTTTAACACAGTACTTACTTATAATTGACACCTTATACATACTTTCCAACAACTTGTGCTTTTATTTATTCTATTCTTTTTTTGCTGAAATGATTTATAATTGTTTTAATTTCATTAAATTTTTCATGAATATTATTTAAACTGCAAATGTATACAGTTAAAACAAATATAATACTGTATATAATGTATCATAAAACACTGATTTGTACGCTTCGTAAGAAGTTCTATCGCGCGTCTCTGTGGGGAATTGTAGTTTATAAATACATTGGAGACGGCCCTGACTTGGTTGTTCTACAATAACGGTTAAATATCCCCGATGAACTGACATACTCACGATTTTTTTCATCTTAATCATCTAAATGCAGTATAATGTATGTTTCAGCTGTAGGAGATAGTCGACATATATAGTAAAAATAAATTTTTATAACCCTAAACCTAACCCTACTGTGGAACCTGAAAGAACTTCAAATATGGACGCTGATTTGTACGTTTAGTACAAAGTTCAAAGGCGCGTCTCTACTGGGAATTGTAGTTTTTAAATACATTGGTATATTCCCCATAATTAGAAGATTGCAGTATAAAACTGCAGGAACTCCTAGGGGTTTTAGGGGCTGGGGAAGACATTGGTGTTATCAGATTTTAAAAGTATAATTGTTAAATGGGAGAACATTGCTTTTGGGCTACTTTTGATAGCGTCCCCAGTTGGTGCCCAATAGTGACTATGCTCACATGATAGCTGGGGTCCAGAGGTCTCTAGAACAGTTGGTCCCATGTCTGTAGACCTTCTTGTTGCTGGATTATAAACCTTCAAACATGGTCCGAGTTTGAGGTTCAAAGGTCAGTATTTAGCAAGCAGGAGCCATGTAGAATATTCATACTGACATATGTTACTCTCCAGGTCGAGACCTTTCCAATTATGTATTTGGTTTAGCTCTATGACAAAGTTTTAATTTTCTCATTTCATTTACACAAGCTGTTCCAGACCTGGTTTCAGAGAGCACTTTGAAGGCACAGTATATACAATAAGCCTTTTGTTTGTTTGTTTATGTCAAATGAAACAAGATTCCACATATAAATATGCTTAATTTATATCCCTTTCCTTTTTCCTCCAGCTATTACCTTTTATCAACCATGAAATCACATTTTATTTTTAACCCTCTACCGCACGCATTATGATATACCTATAGAAAAAAATATTTGAATCTTTTTCTTTTCTAAGAATGGCTTAACTTGAAGTGCTGTAAAAAAATTTTTTGAAAAAAATATTATTTTAAGGTACTTTATGATATGTTGCCATATGGCAACAGCATACAATAGTGGATCTAACTTAGAATAAGTGTAAGCTTACTTATAATTAATATTTTTCCTCAGAAATGTTGTTTGTGTTGATTCAATTGGTGCTATTATAAGCTTTAACACAGTACTTACTTATAATTGACACCTTATACATACTTTCCAACAACTTGTGCTTTTATTTATTCTATTCTTTTTTTGCTGAATAATGATTTATAATTTTTTTATTTCATTACATTTTTCATGAATGTTATTTAAACTGCAAATTTATACAGTTAACACAAATATAATACTGTATATAATGTATCATAAAACACTGACATAAAACCAAAAACATTGCAGTTCATGAAAATTCAGCATTACGCAATCTTATGAGAGGAAGACTATGAACATGAGCCCCCCCATCCCTCCATCTCCCCCTTAATCCTTGAAAGATCACCTTTTTTATATATGAAACTTCACAAAGCAGTTTTTTCATGTGCAGGAAGAGCAAGTTCTGCCCTTTTCTTCTTTACCTTGCCATAGAATATGGCCGTGCTCACTGATGTAATGTTACCTGTATTCATATTTAATCAAAAGTAAAATTGCCATTTCAATTTGATTATATCCATAATACAAATGCCATTAACATACGACTAATCAACATTATTTCACTAGTATTAATGTTGTTATTGTTACAGTTTAACAGATTGCAGCTGACCTTGCTAGCTAGCTAAACTATTGTAATAATGTCATTCCACTATTGCACAGTGTTGCCGCTTGGCAACACATACATTTGAATGATTTACCAAAAAATTATTTTATAAAAACTTTTTTGAGAGGTGAATATGTCATCATAACATCATAACAGTGATGTTTTAGATTTTTTTGTAGAAGTGACACGGATTGGTCCTTGTTTGTTACTGACGTTTTAGTGTGCTTTCAGCAACTACCGACAAGAGAAGGCAGTCTGTCAGAAATCTGCCACAGAAAAAAACTGCATGCCATGTGACTTAATCAAAGCACATCATTGGCTAAACTAAGGTCTTCTCTTTCCAACAAAAAAAACGAGAATGTTCTCTTAAAGAGACAGTGGCAAGGAAATGAACACAAAGAGTATGTTGCCATATGGCTACACCATGAGGTAGAGGGTTAAGCAGCTGTTTTTAACATAGATAAAAATCAATTCTTGAGCAGCATATCAACATATTACAATGATTTCTGAAGGATCATGTGACTGTGGTAATGATGATGATAAATTCAACTTTGCATCACAGAAATAAATGACATGTTAAAATATATGTAAATAGAGGCTAGTTATTTAAATTTCAAAGTATTACTGTTGTTACCATATTTTTTATCAAATAAGTGCAAAGACACTTCTTTCAGAAACATAAAAAAAAACATGATGACCCCAAACTTTTGCACAGTAGTGCATTAATGTAAATAATAAATATAGCAATGATGGAATGTAGTTGATTGAAAAATTCAGTTTACCTTGAAGCCAAACTTTGCAGAATGTATGAGCTGAAGAGTAGATTTTTACTTTCATAAATTATGCAGTGTTGTTGCCTGAAATCTCTGTAAATCAGCCTTATAGACCTCTGTAGCTTTCTGTAGATTTTGCTTTTTAAATCAACACTGTCTTTGCCAGGGGTGATTATATATGTTGAGATCCTTTGAGCTTTTTATAGCGTTTATATAGATTGTGCTAATTTGTCCTATGAGACATAGGATGCAATCTGTATCACATGACTCGTCCCTGGCACCCATAATCTCACTAATGTTTGAAACATATAAAGATTTGCATACCAGAATCAGTCCTCGATAATCTGTTTTGAGAACATACAGTATGATATCTAGTGTCTGTCACTGTGGAATAAGTAAGTGGGGAAAACTTTGGCCCATAGTTCCCTGTCAAAGCCAGCAACATTTAGTAAGTTAATGAAAAATATGAACACATTCATAACCTAGCCTTATTTACCCTGAAGAGCATATTGTGTATTCCTCTTTGGGGAGATTCAGCTTTAAAACCATTGACCTCACAAACACGTCCCCTGACATCTCTGGCTTGTTTCTAAAAGAAAATTAGTCAAGGCTTTTTTAAGGGTAGAGAACGGCTCGTACTAAAGCAATGTGATAAATGACCCAATTGTTACTATTGGGTTGTGTTAGATCAATCACCGCTCTTGTGTTTAAAGGGGCGTGACACGGCAATACATTTAGGATGATTATGTTACTGCTATTTCACCCTGCTTATCATATTAATACGCTGTCTGATTAATTTACCTTTCATGGGTAAATACTCAGGAGTTTGTGCATTAATTGGTCAAATAAATCACAGGCACAGTGACTCTGTCGTATTCATTTACCAGATTAATCCATCAGTTTATAATCTGATGACATGACATTTTATAAGAATAAAGCGATGGAAATAAGCCTGTTTTTTATGTTTTATTCTGAAAGTTTGTGTAAAAGGTGTACTTTCAAGGACAATAGGACGAGGCAGAGTAATAAATGGAAATACTGAATCCTTGCACCAATTGCTGTCCAGTAAAAAATCGTCTCATCTGAATCAGGTGAGAAATCTGCACAGATCAAGCACCATTTATAAGCAAAAAAAAATGGTCCAAAATGGTTATAAACGTACATGATTTTGATGTGAGCGGACAACAGGAGATGAACTTTTTTACTGGAGGAAGCATTATTATAGACTATGGACTTATGGTATTTTGGCCAGAAGCAATTGTTGAAATTTAAAAATGTTTTAATGATGGATTTGTTTCTTACAAACATGCAGATTTTTCAATACACAAGACATTAATTGATGTACTGGAGTCGTGTGGATTACTTGTGGATTATTGTGATGTTTTTATCAGCTGTTTGGACTGATTGGACGGCACCCATTCACTTCAGAGGATCCATTGGTGAGCAAGAGGCGTAATGTTAAATTTCTCCAAATCTGTTGTTCCATGAAGACTATATTTATAAATAGTTTTCAGTTAAAATAGCCAACCTTTTAGAACCAACAGAGAAACAGTTATTTTTGCATGATCTAAGATAAAGAAGCAAAGTTTTATACAGTTGTTTTACGTGTTATTGCTGATTTGAAGTATGTTATTGAAACATAATCTGTTTTGGAGATTTTTGCTTGTCCCCATTGAAATAGGCCCATGACTGGAAAGTAGCTGCCAAAAATGTAACCAAGACGGCCGCAGAGGGATTTGCATTAACTTTTGCAGAAGTCTTTAAAAGAGACATCTTGTTAGTATGGTTGGGCTTGTGATAAATGACCAGTTCAGGGGCCACTGTTGCACCACCTACGTCCTCCTGCTCTCAAGTAACTTTTTTCTGAGGTTTTCCTTTACTAAGATACTGAGATGCTTTCATCGTTTTCGTTTTTTAAAGCAGTCCTTCACTATGATAGCCCTCGTTTGAAACGACATGAGGGTGAGTAATTAATGACATAATTTTCATTTTTGGGTGAACTAACCCTTTAAGACTGTAAGCTTTGGAAAAGCACTTTATTATTCTATTATTATTATTATTATTATTATTATTGATGTTGTTGTTGTTACATAATGAACATTTTATAGATATTATTATTATTATTATTATTCAGTGTAGTAATAATAATAATTTGTTTTTGATTTATTTTATAAATAATTATAATTATTGTTATGAATAATAACTATTAATTATATCATACATTATTATTATTATTATTATTGTTGTTGTTATTGTTGTTATTTATATGCTGTGATAACATTCCTTGTGAGTGACTGATGTATGATTTTGTAATTGGATGTCATTATATTTTTGTAAAGTAAGCTAAAGATTTAAATAATGATAAATAATAAACAATATATTATATAATTAAGTATTTTATAATATAATGGTATAATAATAATAATTATTATTATTAGTAGTAGTAGTAGTAATAGTTGTTGTTGTTGTAGTTGTAACGTAGGAGTCATGATGACGGAGGTGTGGATCCAAATGCAGGCTTTATTATTAAGACGTAGTTAGACAGGCAGGGTCAAAACACCAGCAAAAAGTAGCACACAAGGTAATCCAAAAGGGTAATCCAATAACAGGCGAAGGTCAGGGCAGGCAGCAAGCCATAACAAAACAGAAAACAGTCTATGATCAAAGAAAACAAAGGCAAGGCAAGGCAAGGCAAGGCAACCCAGAAGACCAGGCCAGCAATCAACCGCGATGTGAGAGTGTTTGTGTGCCATTCTTATAGTGTGAGACTGATGAGGTAATGAGAGACAGGTGACTGCAATTGATGATGAGTACAGATGAGTCCGGGCAAAGGATTATGGGAAATGGAGTCCAGGGTGAATGGTAAAAGTCAAGGATGGAGTGCCCACTGGTGGAGCTCATGGGCACTCCAGCTGGTGATTGTGGCAGTAGTAGTAGTTTATTAATTAGTTATTATTAATAATAGTTATATAGTTATATGCTGGTATACCTTGTAAAGATGTGAGTGACTGATGTATGGATTATGTATTTGGATGTTGTTATATTTTTGTAAAGAAAATTAAAGTTTTTAATAATAATAATAATAATAATAATTATTATTATTATTATTCTATGATATGGCTAGTTTATTATGTGATTAAATTCATAGTAGGGCTCCTCATTTGAATCTAATTAATTGCAGTTAATTGAATATATCAGTGTTTGCTGAGAATGAAGATAATTCAGAAATAATAATATTCTATTGTGGCAGAACATGTCGTGTCCTGAATGTGTAAACAGCTCCTACAGGTATAGTAGACATGATAAATTGCCTTAATTTCAATATTTTTATTATAATTAATCACAACAAAATTGCACATTATTTTTTAGTCCAGATTCTTGAACATCAAAGTCATTCACATCCCCCAAGGGTTGGGATTTACATGGCTAGCGGAGGATAAGCACAGGGAGATGTTTAACAGAGATAGTCTTAGCCAGTAAATCAGTGCCCTCTGTGCTGCCAAAACACGACTAGACCGATGTTACTTGCATTTAGAGCTTCAGCTTAACTGCTCCAAATGGGAACCCAAGAGGTTAGTTTACAACCCAGTATAAACCAACCTGTCCTGCGGGCATTAAGATGTGGCTTCAGTACTTGGAGGCCTGTGGAGAAACTGAAGCTTGTGAAGAATGGGATGTTTGTTTAATCAGAGCTCTGCTGGCTCGAGGAATTGTTCTCTGGCAGCGCAGATCACTGCAGACTGCGTATGTCAACCTGGGTTTAGCATGTCACCAGAGGGGCTGAAGTCCTCCAGTCAAATCCATGCACACACAATCTTGCTGGAATTATGGTCCTGCATGACCGCTGGGCACCAGCATCTTTGCAGGCCCCTTCTTGTAGCAATTAATATGTATTGTCTGAATGATAAGAAATGTTATATTGTCAACTTTAAATGTACAAATTTATTCACAAGCAAAGAGATTTTCTGACTGGCTAGTTTTCTGATTGTCTAAAAAAGTGTGGGCTGCTTCCCTGATCCAAACAAGACATCTACTTCAGTGATATACAGTCAGACTGTAGGGACATTTTATGTGTGGTATTCCAAACTAATTACAAACTAATGGCAGCATCTTTTCCCCCCCCACCATGTATGTAATTGGATGCAGTAATTTTCTTTTCATGTAAAGAGACCTTGAGCTTTGAAAAAGTGCTATATTAATATTTATTTATTTATTGTTTGTTTGTAATACATTGTTATATAATGAAAATATTTTCTTTTATTATTATTATAATAATTATTTGTATTATGTAATAATATTGATTATTGTTAGTAGTAGTAGTAGTAGTTGTTGTTATTAATAATGAATGATTCAT
>NW_015654351.1:52458-55687 GCF_001515625.1 Sinocyclocheilus rhinocerous
TTAATGCTGAAGGTGAGGTACTCCTTCATATTTTTTAATTAAATAACTTATAAATTCATTTGAAAACCTTGTGTGAGACGTAATTTCACAAACAGCGTAAGTGAATCACCACTCGCGCGCGCGCTCTCTCTTTCTCTCTCAAAATACAAATGCCTTCAAATCACTACATCGCGTCTGTCTATACGCGAGCTGCACGCTGCACAGTTGACACAGGAATTGTCACTTGCACAATCGAGGCAGTGTCACATCGTCACAAAAGTTTATAAATTGCATTACTTTTTAATTCTTGCCAGTGTTTAACCATTCAGCGCTCGCGTGCTCTTCTGGAGACTGTGTGCTCATGCACACTCATAATGTCAGGTTCACAAATACTCCATTTGCAGTGCGTATGTGGTGCATATTTTTTCCATGCTCATGTTAACGGATTAAAGCGCTCACTGCACACGGTTGCGGTCCAGCAGTGCGTTTCAGTAGCAGTGCATCTGCTGCAGTGCAGAGATTTTTTTTCCGCACCGAGTCTATGTTTGCTGCGCTGCACGTGCTGAATTAAAGTAACAGCGCATTGTTTGCAGTAAATATAAACATGGATTGACACGAAAATGTAGTAATTACACCATAAATGCATATTATTAAAGTCGTACTGTGTCATACCTACAGAGTCAACACATAAGGCTTTTTGGCTAGGTTTAAAGGAAAAGAGCACTTTTAGATAACTTATATTTATTGTTTAAACATGTCTGTGAAAAATTGTATTACTGTACTGTGTAAAAAAAGAATCGCAATGCTGAAAAAGCATTTTCAGTGACAATGTTTGGGTTTGAAATCAAAATAATGGATAAATGTTGTGTTTGTGGTAAACAGCCACGGATCAGTAGCGGACTCCTGTGTGAATAAATGTCTAAAAATCCTGATTGGAGTATCACTATAAATAGTTATAAATGATAAAAAGAAGGCTTTAAAAAGATCAGTATCGGTGATCGGTATCGGCAGATACTGCTTTCTGTGATCGGCGATCGGTGATCAGCCTCAAACACCCTGATCAGAGCACCTCTAATTATTATTATTAAATACATATTTTAATGACTCAGTGATTGAATTCATATTTTAGTTTGGGTTACACTTTATTTTAAGGTGTCCTTGTTACAGTGTAATTATATATTTAAGCACTGAGTAATATTAATTAGCTATATGTACTTATATGATAAGGGTTAGGTTTTGTCTTAGGGTTACTTGCATGTAATTATGCATAATTTATTGTTATTATAATAGTAAGTACATGTAACATGTAACAAGGACTTCTTAAAATAAAGTGTTTGTTACAGTGTAATTATATATTTAAGCACTGAGTAATATTAATTAGCTATATGTACTTATATGATAAGGGTTAGGTTTTGTCTTAGGGTTACTTGCATGTAATTATGCATAATTTATTGTTATTATAATAGTAAGTACATGTAACATGTAACAAGGACTGCTTAAAATAAAGTGTTACCTTAGTTTGGTTTTATGTTCTTTTAATTTATTTCATAAGCCTTTTAATTGTATGCTATTACTGTAATAAACCCATATTCAAATTCATAACTCAGTCAGTAGTTAGTTAACTAGTATCTCTAGGTTAATTGAAAAAAAAAGTGGACTAAAGCATGATGACAATCCACTTTCTTCCAAATCTTCGCCTGTGTTCACAATCTGTCTATAAATGCGTTTGGTAAGCAGTGTTGGCGTCCAGGGAGGACAATTAGTGACAATATTTTCCCTGTTGCCGAGGGGACTTTTTTGGAACCAAAAAGTCAGCAGCGGGATATTTGTGACATCAGAGAACACTTCCATTTATTTGTCAGAATAAATGGGGCGGGAAACAACTTGTGGACGGCTTGTGCACATTATGCATGCGATTTTTCGTTTGCGTCACTGGATTCATCACACGCTCTTCCCCACCTCTCTAATTATTCTCAGGTCAGTGAGTGGTCCTATGGGTGCCATCTTGGCGGCGTGAGGAATGTAGAGTTGCCTGAGAGGCTGGCAGCACGTCTTTTCTTTTTTCCTTTCCATCGCAGAGCCCTCGCCGGATCCCCAAGGGACCGTCAGTGACGGCAGTGGCTCTGAGTTTAGGACTTTTGTGCGTAGAATGGCACAGCAAGCTCATGGGAAAATGTTTGAGGTTGACCTTCCTCTGTACTTGTGTGACTGGGGCACGATGGCCTGCCGACTGCCTGTGCCAGCGTCTCACTGGGCCGCTGCTAGTGACGACGAGAAACATCCCCCTCGCCCTTTCTCCAGGGCTTTCTCATGCACCCTCAGAGAACGAGGTGGCTCTGAGGAGCACTTCTTGAAAAACTCAAAGCAAACTTCCAGGGTTTGTTTTGTTTTGCAATCCCTAATCTGACCTGGGCGGATACACTGCGAGCTATGAAAAGCCTCGGTGGGTCTAGATTTGGAAAAAGGGGACTTAGGAAAGGGGTGGGGATGGATTCGAACAGGTCCCTGAGGAACATTTCAGACGGAGCAGCATGTTACTGCATGGGCCGAAGAGTCCAGATGCAGCTAAAAGAGGACGATACAGGTCTCTTTACTGTGTTTTTGCTTCTGGGAGGCCTGCTATAGAAGTAAAACAGTCTGTTTCCAGGCAGGCCTCTTTTAGATGCTTATTTTCATTTCCATACGAGTCTGAAGACCCTCCCCGGTAGACTGTGTCAGGGGCCACGGCAAAGTCTCCAAAAATACAGTCAGTCTAAGTGGCTGTGCTCTGAAACCACTCGACAGGATGGGTCTGTCAGCCCGTCATACTTCATCTCTTGTGTTTTTCAGCTAGGTTTGCAGTCATATTCACACAGCTCTCTGGGATACTTGATTCTAATTGGTCAGTTGTTTTGTTTTGTCAGATATTTCTGTTTAACGGCCACTAAACCAGAGAAGATGGCACATGTGCCTCGTAAGCCCGTCATATAATGGCTCTGGCGCCGTTGAATCACTTTCAGAGTTTTACGATGGTCAGTATCCGCTTACCATAAAAATGATTTAAGATTGCAGCTAAACTGTCAGTAACTTCCTTTAAAGGGGTCATATGATGCTTTTTTAAAGATCATTATTTTGTGTATTTGGTGTAACAGAATATGTTGACATGCTTTAATGTTCAAAAAACACATTATTTTTCAAATACTGTACATTATTGTAGTCCTCTGTGCCCCGCCTCTCTCAAACGCTTCGTTTTCTACAAAGCCCCCTCCTT
>NW_015654351.1:57185-65144 GCF_001515625.1 Sinocyclocheilus rhinocerous
GTTCACCAGGGTTAGTATAGTTAAACATTTTCATAGTTAAACGATAAACATTTTCATTTAGTTTAACTTATTAAAACAACTAAAATGTACTAAAATATCTAAAACTAAAGCTGAAATAAAAAATTATATAAACATAAAAAATTATTATTATTATTACAGACATTTAATATATATATATATATATATATACACACACACACACTGCCGTTCAAAAGTTTGGGATCAGTAAGAATTATTATTTTTTTTAAAGGGGTCATATGATGCTTTTTTTAAGATCATTATTTTGTGTATTTGGTGTAACAGAATATGTTGACATGCTTTAATGTTCAAAAAACACATTATTTTTCAAATACTGTACATTATTGTAGGTCCTCTATGCCCCGCCTCTCTCAAACACTTCGTTTTCTACAAAGTCCCTCCTTCCGACAAGCGCAGTCTGCTCTGATTGGCCAGCTGACCCAGTGCATTGTGATTGGCCGAACACCGCAAGCACTCGTCGGAAATGTAACGCCCCTTACCATAATCGCTAGCTTCATCTTTCAAAATAAATGTAAAGACTGTCAAATAATGTCATTAGAAAAACATCAATATAAAGTAAATAATGTCATTAGTTTTACCATCAGTTCAAGCCCAAAAGGGGAACAGAGTCAGAGTCAGAGACAGACACAGTTGTGTGATGTGATGTGTCCACTGTGATGTGACCCTGTCTCTCTCTCTCTCTCTCTCTCTCTCTCACACGCGTGCGCGCGCGCACACACACACACACAACCACACATACACACACACACACATGATGCGCAACACTCCGCATTTGAACAGTCAATAGCAAATACTTAAACTAATAACAAAACAGTAGCTGATTCAGAAGCGCCAGATTGTCATAGCAAAGTCAGAATTACCTCCTCTCCTAGGTTCATGAAACGGTCGTCCATAAAATGCATTGCTGTTCTGTTGTAAGTAATCTTAATGCATCTACTTTCGGAAGGCCAAATAAAGTGGTTTTGCTTTCGCCTAGAAACACACAGCATCTCCCTGACATGCTGCATCAATGCTAACTGCGGTTACTGAAACCACGCTTTCTTTCTTTGCGTGCACATTTGGGCAGCATTACGCAAATATTTCCACATAGTGAGGTAGATATGTGGGGGCGTGTTAGAACAAGCCGTTTTAGGGGGGCGTGGCAGAGTCTTAACTTTGATAAAGAATATCTCTTTGGTTTTGAGACTAGTCTTTGCAACTTCAGGGATCTTATCTATGCACAATCAGCTTGTAACACTCTAAAGAGAAAGGAAAAATTGAAATCGCATCATATGACCCCTTTAAACAACAGCTATTTTATTGGTAGCAGACATATTGGTATAATTTTAGTATTTTCATTTTTTAAATTTTGATTTAGGTTTTATTTTTATATTTTTGTAGTCTTCATTTTAATTTTAGTTTAAGTTTTAGTCATTTTGTTATATCCTTTTATAATTTTTTTATATTTCTATATTGCTTCAGTTTCTTTTTATTTCTGGTTTTGTTTGTCAATTTAGTACTTCAACTTATTTTATTTCAGTTAGTTGCCAAGTTGCTCATTTTCATTAATTTAATTTAATTACATTTTTGTATTTTATTTTTATTTCAGCTTTTAATCAACAAAAACTTTTTTTTGTAGTTTTACAGTTTTTAATAGTTTGGTTTTAGTTTTACTGCTTCATATAGCACTCTCCATAGTGAATATGTCATGTAAAACATTTATTTTATATTATTATGTGTTTATTTGAATTCTTAGCTGAAAGATTATGCATGGAGATTGTAGCACAGGCTAATTTGCATCTTAGGTCTTTAGAAAAAAAACAAACGGACACATAATTACACTATTAGTCATATTATACTTTCTTCTTTTCTTTTATTAAACAATAAGTTAATTTATTAGTGGCTATATTGTGTATGTTGAAAACAAGCATACAAGCAGTGATTATCGCAAAATAAACCCTTCAGAGTGATGCAAGACCCCTCTGCTTTGTGTTCTGATCACCCTGTCAGGGTTTATTTTCCAATAATGACCAGATGACTTAGTGTTTTTTATCATATTTAAGGAGGTTTTATGCTCTGTGTATTGTAAACTAGTATATTTATTTGAGTATTTCTGCAGTATATAGCATGCATGATGTGCATAATATGCAGAAATCTGCATGTGATGCCCCAGTGACCTACTACATTTGCTAAAATGTGTGATACATAACAAATTTGAATGCTTTTTTGTATTTTATGAATGATTAACTCTTTATTGGCTTACTTTCTGACCAGATTGACAAAAGTTAAGATATTTTTAAACAAAGTTGCATGATGCATACTGTTTCACATATTATATTACACATATTATACATATTCACATATTTCACATGCACTATTATGGCAAATAGCAGGCAATATAAAGTATATTTTGCACAGTACTCAGTAAGTCGTGTTGTAGAATCCTAAAATGCATACTTTGAATAAACTTTGTATAAAAGTTTCTGGCAAATATAATGTGAGCAAACATCAGAGGAGGAATGAGAGTACACTGGCACGAGTACATTTAATATATCATCTGAGCGAGCAGCGCATGTCGGAGGTTCTGCTCTCTTGCTGTCCTCAATGTTAAACACACTCTTACAGGCTTCATGTGAATGCTGATAAGCACAACAGCTGTTGTGAGGGGACCAGAGGGAGGGTGATGCACTCAAGTCTCTGCATCCCGTTGCATTTGTGTCATATAAAATGTCATATACAGAGGGGTTCAAAAGTTTGAGACCACAAAATAGGATTTGATGTTGTTGTTTTTTTCTTCCATTAAAGCACAAGATGTTATTTTGAACTCTGCTGGAGCACATGATCATCAGGCTTTGTACATGTCAGCATCAGTGCTGTTGTCATTAAATCAAAAGAGAGACAAACTGAATACCAAGACTTTCTGAAATCAGTTTTTGCAAATGTTATTTTATAAATAATATATTAAAAGTGGTGCATTAAATGAGCAAAAATGCAAAATAAAAGTATTTGCATTTTTGTTCTCTTACACTAGCAGTTAAAAGGACACACTTATTTCTTTATTATTAGAAAAAAAAAGTCATCAAAATAATGAAGTAACACAAAAGGAAATATTGGAAGTATGTGCTAACCAAAAGATTTCTTTCTTTCTTGTGCTCATTATAAGATAGGCACATTATGTTTTGCTTGTAAAACGCATTCCAATATTTTAGGTAAATTGTCAAAGCAAAATTATTGTACTAATGATTTTATTGATATGCAAAATTATTTTGAAACAAAATGTCATAAAAAAGCAGGTGCTTTCAAACCAGTTTTATTTTAGTATCATTGAGATGCTATTATTACATTTGTTTTTAGTTAAAGTTTTATACATGAGATATATTTTTGTTAGTTAAAGTTATTTTATTTCAAGCGAAAATGTTTTATTTAAAGGTGCAATAGGTGATTGTCTTCAGAAATTCTTTTTGTTATGCTGGTTGAAAGTCTCTTCACATCCCGATAGCAATCATTAAGTTAAGTGGTCTAAATGGATTTGTCTGTATTTATATATTCTGTGGAAGGCGTAGGACCAAGAAATGTTCGTCCAATCAAAACGCTCGCTCCTCGCGCCCGCTCTGCATATTTTGAATGTCTCGCTTAGTTAACACACCCGATTCAGATAACCAGCTCGTTAGAAGTGAGCTACGTTCACTTCGGAACATGGGCTGGAATTGGGAACTGCTGATGTAGCATATTGTAGTAATGTTGTTTCTGGTATTCTGATCTTTGAGCGTATATGCGTTCAGGGGGCGTGGCTTTGGACGGCGATTGCAGGGAGGGTGGGACGTTCGCTTTCAGTGCTATCAGGCTAAAGTTAGCATTTTCCAAGATCTCCTACTGCACCTTTAACTATAAAATAACCTATAGGTCAAATGTTTATCTTCATCTAAAGCTGTTTTAAAGAGACAATGAAAAAGAAACAACATTTAGACAGGATGATACCAAAAAGAGAGTAGGAGATATTTACAAGATCTTGATTGTGAACTGTAAATCCCCACCTAAAACAGTGCTGTATGGTTATCATGCTTTGGAAAGTCCTCCCTTCTACAGCCAGCAGAAATTATGTGATAATTATACACACTGTGACATTTTGGGTGAGTGGGTGGTTTTATGTGTGTAATACACAGTTACACACCCTTCTCTGTATTATACTTGTATAATACCCCAGTTGTAAGTCGCTTTGGATAAAAGCGTCTGCAAAATGACTAAATGTAAATGTATACTTCATTACCCAGGTTCTCAAAGTCAGGGATCGCCACAGACGCAGTTTACCATAAAATGAGGGAAGGAATGAGTGTTGCTCACAATGTTTCCAAAGTCCTTATCAATCTCCTGCCCTTTTCCTCTGCCACTCTCCACAAGTCAGATGGAGTCCGTCTCCTTCACGCACTTTCACACACTCCAGGTAAAAATAGGCCCTGATAGTTTGACATGTCACTGCAGTGCTGTTCGCCCCCGGCCTCTTAACCTGAACCAGATTCTGTCCTCGCTCATACTCCTGCTGATTGTTGTATGGAAACAACTCTATTCACATTACAAATGTTTAATGGTATGTTAATGTGCTTGTTTATATTTTTTAATTTAGATTTAAAGGCTTTTTGAATTTAGATCACCCTCGGGCCTTCCAAGATGTAGATGAGTTTGTTTCTTCATCGGTTGTTTCTTCAACAGATCAGTTGTTTCAGTTGTCACCTCAGTTGTTTCTTCAACAGATTTGGAGAAATTTAGCATTGCATCACTTGTTCACCAATGGATCCTTGCAGTGAATGGGTGCCGTCAGAATGAGAGTCCAAACAGCTGATAAAAACATTACAATAATCCACAAGTAATTTCACTGGAGACATTAATATTATGTATAGAGGACCTGTATTTTAGTTTGAATTTAAAAACTTGATGAATTTGTTTTTTTATAAACAATCATCTTTTCTTTTCACAAAATGTTAATTGATTGGCTGGAGTCATGTGGCTTACTTGTGGTGATGTTTTTATCAGCTGTTTGTACTCCCATTCTGATGGCACCCATTCACTGCAGAGGATCCATTGGTGAGCAAATGATATGCATGCTAAATGCTAAATTTCTTCAGATCTATTCCGATGAAGAATCAATCTTGGATGGCCTAATGCCGAGTTCACACTGCACGATTTTCAAAGACATCGCATCACTGTTGGTTTCACACTGAACGACTATCTGGGGTAGCATTCAGTTGTTGCTATAATTACAATAGGAAGAATCGCAGACAGCTCTGTCTGGTGCAGGGTTGCCAGGTTTTTGCTACAAAACCCGCCCAATTACTACTCAAAACTAGCCTGAAAATAGCCCAATTGCTTTCGAAGGGGTTCCCCAGTAAAAATCGCATTCGGGGGGGGTAAAATACAAATCGTCTCGGTTACGTATGGTAACCCTCGTTCCCTGAGGGAGGGAACGGAGACGTCACGTCGGTGACCGACGAATTGGGATATCGCTTCGATAGACCAATCTACTTAGAGTGTAAGTGCCCTGTGCGAGCCGCCTGCGCCCCTGTCTGGTGTAGGCTGGGGTCTTTGATAATTCACACTGCGTGATTGTCACTCGCGTGAACGAGCACCGATTTGCCTCCGATTTTGGCCATTTGGCTGCGATTTCGCAAAACCTGTCGGCGAGTGAAAAATCGAGCTCAAATCGTGCAGTGTGAACTCGGCATTAGGGTAAGTACCTTTTCAGCAAATATTCATTTTTGGGCGAACTATTAATTTAAGCTTTAAATGTTGTTCCTTTTCCTGTCCCAGCATGCTATCTGTAAATTCTGAGGAAAATCTGAAAAAGGAATTTAGATGACCAATAGCAGATGGGGGAAGTGTTCGGGAAACTTAAGTCCTTATTTTTGCAGCTCGGTTTAAATTGAAGTTGAAATGAAAAGTCCAAAAAGTGTAGGGTTTACTTTGAAACTATTTTCAGTCAGAAATCACTAGTAAATTCCACAAGTAATTACAAAGGAACAACAAAGTAACATTTAATCAAACATGCAATTTTGAACAAGAAAGAATGAAATGGTGTTTTTTTGCAAAAGAAAAATAAATAAATAAAATAAATGAATCAAACACTAATCTGTTTTATTTACAACTTTATGGTTCAAAATTTGTGGTGATGAAATCCAGTAATTTGACAAAGTCTTCACATTAAAAGAGCCACAGGAATATCAGACCCACATATTCACAGAAACGACAAAGGATCTTCCAAAGGTAATTCATTCTTTCCGGTCACACTTGACAGACAAATTGCAATGAATGCAAGAATGACTAGCTTGGCTTTGAGAGCAGTTTACCGTGAACATTTGCGTCATTTTCACATCAGATGTTATTCTGATCCACCCCAGACTACAATCAGAGTCAGGCATCATTCCAGATCCTATCGTGACTGGAATTGGGAATGGCTAGAGAATGAAGTCAGGTCAGACTTCAAGAAAATCAACACAGACAAAAACAACATGCTCTGTGTTCACTGCTGTTTCTTTCACTCTGCTTTTCACTTAACCAGTGGTTTCATCTGTTTGTATTCCTGCTGTTGTTTGTCTTTCATCCTGTCGTGGCGTTTCAGAGAGCCTCATCCAGTTTGAGTTTAGGTGTATGTGTTATCTGTCAATAGCACGCTGATTAAGAGGTGTTTATTCAAGTTGCTACGTTACAGACCACTGTCATAAACAAAAAAGTCGCTGGGTGATTGAAAGCAGACATTAATCAGAGGACATTTGGCCATTTTGAGATTATCGCTCCATAACTCTGCCCACTTGGCTGATTAACAGAAGTGTTACCTACCCTTTTAGTGGAATACCCGTATTAACGGAATGACAGACTGTGCTGATGTCAACCATCAATCACATGGTTGTTTCTTTTAAAGCTACAGATACCTGCTAGATACCTTAGTGCAGTGTGATTGACAGGTGAGTGGGTGGTACTTCGGTGTTGTCTGGGACTCATCTGAATGGATTAGCATATACCTCACCAATAAAATGCACATGTGTTTTCAACAGCTTTCGAATGTGGTTGAAACAGATGAATCTTGAGATATTTTGGATCCCGATTAGCTGTATAAAGTGTGGTCCGGTTTTAATGGGTTTCATATAATTTGGTGTTTTTGGCTTGTAAATCTCTCATTAATGCAAATCTTGATTCATATATATTAGGGATTTCTATCCCTGAAATATCAAGCTACTGTATTGTTTTAGATATCAGAAGCATATGTGTCCCTTTTTGCTACAGATGGCTGATTGTGATTGAGATTTTGTTGATCAGGGATTAGGGAGTTCAGTGGCACGGGTCTGTGTTCGACTGGTTAGAAGTGTGTTTCTGACAGCTTCTCCTTAAGACTCGACATCAGATCTGAGCTTTGATGGATTATGGACAGAAAACTTGGAAAAGTCCTTGAAATAGATGAAAGCCCATTCTTCTTTTCATAATATCAGGTGTATGTGAAATTGCAGTGGGATATATATATATATATATGTGTGTGTATAAAATTGTTGTAATTAAGGCTCTAATTAAAGCTCAAAGTGTGCACTTTAAGCCCATATTCATTATAACTGTAACTTCAGTATGTTTTGGTCAGCAGCTAAAATAAAAAAAAATTGTGCCTGTGTCCAAATATATGGACTTGATATGAACTCAAACATTTATTTAAAAAAAAAAAAGACCAATGATATGAGTTCCTCTAATTCTTCTTTAAAGGTGCCATAGAATGCATTGATACAATATTTTAATATTTCTGATATCTACATGGAAGGTATGTGGCTTAGGTAAGGTCAAAAAATCTCCAGAAACGGTTTTACATGTCCATTTACAACCCTAGGATTTGTCCCTAGAATGAAATGCTCTGTTTTTATCTTATTTGGAAGGGTCATAAATAATAATGTTGAGCTCTGCTCTGATTGG
>NW_015654351.1:65323-70624 GCF_001515625.1 Sinocyclocheilus rhinocerous
TACTGTAATGTAACAGGCTACCGCTAGCAAGTAGCTAACCATGTCCCTTTAGTGGCTCGCGTTATTTTATTAGAGCGCGCGTTATTTGTTTTCTGTGCCTTTCTGAATAAAGACTCCAACCCATCCCTGCACTTCACATCCCCTGCACAGCCTGGAACATAACATTTATTTCCATGATCTGCCATTTTCACTGTTGTCCTCGCTTGTTTCTTCACAATACCTGCAGAACTTCTGATGATTCGGCTGTGCAGGTTCGGCTGGTATAACTGTAACTTCAGTATGTTTTGGTCAGCAGCTAAAATAAAAAAAAATTGTGCCTGTGTCCAAATATATGGACTTGATATGAACTCAAACATTTATTTAAAAAAAAAAAAGACCAATGATATGAGTTCCTCTAATTCTTCTTTAAAGGTGCCATAGAATGCATTGATACAATATTTTAATATTTCTGATATCTACATGGAAGGTATGTGGCTTAGGTAAGGTCAAAAAATCTCCAGAAACGGTTTTACATGTCCATTTACAACCCTAGGATTTGTCCCTAGAATTAAATGCTCTGTTTTTATCTTATTTGGAAGGTAAAATTTGGAATAATAATGTTGAGCTCTGCTCTGATTGGTGCGGCTCATTTCAGTAGCTCACACAGCAGGAAGGAAAGACAGGAATACTCTCTCTCGCAGTTATATCATTGGGTAATTATACTGTATATAAAATGCAGACATCAGGGAGCCGCTATTAATATGCGGGGCATTGAAACTGCATTCGAATGCACGATCGCTTTTTACTTTCACTTTCGAGATTTGTGAAAAGTCTTTGTTAATTTTTTTTATTTTTTATTAATGACTGTTTTAAGTGAACCATCAGAGACAGAACTGATACATAACGATGAGGATTCGGTGGAGTCATATTATATTTTTATATATTTTTGTGCTTTCATCTCATTGCACTGTGTAAATCATTTCTACGCTATAATTTTTCAGGAGCGATAAGAGGGATGTTGTTCAAAAAACAAGGAATGGGAGGCAGCGTGTGATTGGATTACATGGAATTCATTACTGTCAAATGTTAACTTTGTTTTTTCGACCTACTTATTTACAGGGTTACCTCACATTAACTGTCAAGATATTTGCTTTGCTTATTTAAAAAAAAAGTCATATTGTGAGTGCCATGAGAGATTAACTGAGCGTAGCATTTTGGCTCATGAGATTTGACTTTGTTTTTCTGTGGGTGTGGAATTGGCAGTGTCTGTCTCATTTATCTGTTTCGTTTGTTTTGTAAAACAGATTGCGTTCTCCTGTGTCATGGACAGATATCTCTTTGTGTGTGTTCATTGTAGGTTTTCAAGGAAAAATTCACACAACAATGAGAATTTATATCATCATTACACACCCTCGTGTCATTCCAAACCCGTATGACTTCCTTTCAGAGCTGCTCTTTTTAATGAAAATAGATGGTGATTTAGGGTTCGGATTCAGAGCCAAACTCTGAACATCTCTGTTTGCGTTTCACAGATGAAAGAAAATAATACAGATATGAGGTTGAATAAATGATGTAAAAATGTGAACTATTTCTGTAACCGACCGTGGAATGTCAAAGAATACCATCAGAGCTTTCAGATCAGACGTGGAATTTTCCTGAATTTCCTCACATTGAAGCTGTGACTGTTATTTTCCTGCAGATTGAGATGTCTGGTGAAGCAGCTGGATAAGGGGGAGGTGAATGTCGTAGATCTGAGAAAAAACATTGAATATGCCGCATCGGTTCTGGAAGCAGTGTACATTGATGAAACTAGGTAAGTGAACGCTTGGCTTTCAACAGTCTCACATATAAGGCTGCCAACTTCAGCGGTGGAAAAGAAGTTACACTCTTTTGTTCTTTATACAATATATGCCATTTGAGATTTTGGTGGCAGGTGACAGCAGACTATGTTGTAAACAAAATCAAAATGCTGTACAGCGCAGTACAGCATTTGCCTGTTAGCTATGATTTTGGCTTATGAGTTCATTAAATCTCTGAATGAGTTTTAATGGCCTTGTAAAGTGTCACTTACTATTACACACATATCAGTTTAGCTTCTATGATTTATAACACTACAAACAAACAAAAAAACATCTGGCTTTGAAACAATTTTCACTCGGAAATAAATACCAGCAAGTAATACTTGATATTTTTTAGAAGTAGAAAGTCTAAAATATTATTTTCTTGATCTTGAATTTCAAGCATCTTCAATGATTTTTGTTTTATTTACAACTTATATACAACTTATTAAAATATTTTTTACAGTGTAAAGATTTTTGACTTTAAATATTTACAGACAGTTCAACTTCAGAATTTTGTTTGTATTTTAGACATTAATGAACATATCATCACCATTTAGACAAAATTGTAAAACCCAACAAATAAAAGTTGCTGTTAATCGCTCTTGATTTTCCTTGATCTTCATTTTTGATCTTGATTTTTTTTAAAGAAATTAATACTTTAATTCAACAGAGATAAAGTTAAATTGATCACAAGTGATAAAAATTTTGCATTGCTCAAATAAATGCTGTTCTTTTGAAATTTCTATTCATTAAAGAAACCTGAACAAACTGCACAGTTTCCACAAAAATATTAAGCAGGACAACAGTTTTGACATTGGTAATAATCAGAAATATTTCTGAAGCAGCAAATTTCGGAAGGATCATGTGACAGAAGAATGGAGTAATGATACTGAAAATTCAGCTTTGAATACATTTTAATGAAAATACAATAGAAGTTAATTTAAATTTTAATGACATTTCACAATATTACTGATTTTACTTAATATAAGACAGCATAAGAGACAAAAAAACATTAAACAATATGTTTTACATTTTAATCTGTAATTTTATTCAAATTCAAATGCATTCTCAGTTGTTTGAGAGTAAAACGCTAAAATATGGGGCAAACAGCATATGGATTTAACGGGTCAGTTCTGCCTTATGTAGCTGATCTGTCTTGTAGTTTCATGATTTTAACATTTCTTCCTTCCCATTTAAGGATGCATCTAGTTTTCTTCTAGACAATAATAGCTGCTTGGTTCTCTCTCTTTCTCTGTTTTTTACTTTGATGGAGACCATGGGAAGGGTGCAACACATATAAATGGTATGAGTGCTCTCTCCCTGAAGGATTATTCATCTAGTCCACCCTTTTGTTGTTCAAGCATTCTTATCTTTATCTCCAGCAGTTAGCAGGAGGTGTTTCACATTCGTCTGAAGAGTATTCATGTTCAGCTCGCTCCCCGCAAAAGTCAGCCTCACAGTTAGTCGACAGAGCCACGCGTCCCATGGGCCCTCGATCCTAATTAACCGAGACCTAGTGCTCTGTTGCTCTGTTGTGCTTCAGACTGACGTGTACAGAGCGCTAGCGTTGTCCCTCTAGAGCCTGATAGCCTCTCGTTTGATGGGCTTGTGTTTAGACAGACTCGGCTATGGCTAATTGCGTTTTCTTAATGACAGGCACAGGATGTATTTCCATGGTAGCAGCTTTGAGCAATTTTAGCTTGTTACTGGAACTCGGCGAATATTTGTTATGATAACATGTTGCATTTCCTGTGCCGGTCGGGCTTCGTACGTAAGACTGAGCAATAACAGTCGCTATTCTTTCTGCCGCGTTCATTTCTCAGGAAAAGCTTATTTATTTAATCTTATGCTGGTTGCTTAAGGTACTTCATCGTTGAATACTGGCTTTCTCTCCAATAGAGCGAGGGCAGGATGAGTCACGGCACTATGAGAAAATGAGCAAGTGGTTGTGGAGACGTTTTTTTGCTTTCTGTCTGCACGTACTCGTAAACAGCACCTTCAGTTCAGAACATCACACAGGTGTGGAACTGCATTTGGGTTTATTGGTCACAAAAACATGTACAGATCACATGTTACCATATACTACTACTTTGTATAAAAGTATAAAGATATTTTATTGAATTTTATACTACTACAGTACTATTAATAATATAGAGAGATAGAGATATCTGTCTATATATATATATATATATAGAGAGAGAGAGAGAGAGAGAGAGAGAAAAATATGGTCCCACTCTTCTACTTCGCATACTAACATATAATATTTATCTTGGTAAAGGTCATGCTGTGGGCTCTTCAAAGCAGCTGCTGTGGTCTCTTTGTAGTAATGCCCTCTGTGAAAATGTTTGTTGTTCTCCAGGCGGCTTCTGGACACAGAGGATGAGCTCAGTGATATCCAGGCAGACTCTGTGCCCATGGAGGTGCGCGATTGGCTGGCCTCCACCTTCACCAGGAAGATGGAAGTGGTGCGCAGACGGCCGGAAGAAAAGCCCCGGTTCCGCAGCATCGTTCACGCCGTTCAGGCTGGGATCTTTGTTGAACGGTATCTATTCTGTTTGTTATCCAAGAGTTAGTATGTTCACCATAATCAGAAATTATTTATAATTAGCTTCAACATGACCAAAGTTCATGATAGTTTGATTAGGAAATTCTCAATGATTAATTTAATAAAAAATGCATTGTGATTTATGCTTAAGTTAATCATTGTCAGTAACATTTTACACAAAACCTCATGATAATATTTATTAAGTTCACCCAAAAATGAATATTCTGTCATTGTTTACTCACTCTAATGTTGCTCTGATATCGTTTGAAGAATATTGGTAACCAAACAGTTTCAGTTCCCATTGGACAAAAAATACAATAGAAGTCAATGGGAACCGAAACACCTTGGTTACGAACATTCTTCAAAATAAATAGAAATATACTTATATTTGATTCAGTACTGAAAAATATCAGTACAAAGTTCATTTTATTAAAGTTGCACTATTAACTAGTTGCTTATTAGCATGCCTATTATTAACATATTGGCTGTTTATTAGTACTTATAAAGCACATATGTGACCCTAGACCACAAAACCAGTCTTAAGTGTCAATTTTTCAAAATTGAGATTTATACATCATCTGAAAGCTGAATAAATAAGCTTTCCATTGATGTATGGTTTGTTAGGATAGGACAATATTTGGTCGATATACAACTATTTGAAAATCTGGAATCTGAGGGTGCAAAAAAATAAAATTATTGAGAAAATCACCTTTAAATTTGTCCAAATGAAGTCCTTAACAATGCATATTACTAATCAAAAATTAAGTTTTGATATATTTACGGTAGGAAATTTACAAAATATCTTCATGGAACATGATCTTTACTTAATATCCTAATGATTTTTGGCATAAAAGAAAAATCTATAATTTTGACCCATACAATGTATTTTTGGCTATTGCTACAAATATACCCCAGCCACTTAAGACTGGTTTTGTG
>NW_015654351.1:70647-82807 GCF_001515625.1 Sinocyclocheilus rhinocerous
TTGACCCATACAATGTATTTTTGGCTATTGCTACAAATATACCCCAGCGACTTAAGACTGGTTTTGTGCTCCAGGGTCACATATTCTGCATGACGATATTCTACATCCCTAATCCTACCAAATACCTAAATAACTACCTTACTAACTATTAATAAGCAGCAAATTATGAGTTTGTTGAGGCAAAAGTCGTAGTTAATGGTTTGTTAATAGCAAGAATCTGACCTTAAAATAAAGTGTGAATGAATATCATGTTGTTGAATGAGAAACATGCTAACATTAAACTCAAATTAAAAAAGAATGTAGAGCATTCTAAATCAGTTACTTAGGTTCCATCTTGACCAAGGTATTTCCTTTAAAGGAAGCGGTCTAGGTAGGCTGCTCACTAGGTTTTGGGACAGAGCCTTTGTTTGACCATTTTACGTGCGGCCTCTAAGTGAGTTTAAATCATACAGACAGTCCCATTTCACAGACCTGCCTGTTTTTTCTCGCTAACTGGGAAAATGTCTACCAAGATTACTGACACGTAAGACACACTTAAGGGCTTGTTCTGCATAATCTTTTCCAGTAACTGAAAAGGAATGTCTCGATTCATTCCATTTGCATCGCAGCCGTCCTCTCTGTGGCATGTACCCTCACGTCTGAGTAATACGCACAAACCGCCTCCCTCTTACATGGGCAGAGCTCCTCATCTCCATGGAAACTCATTCAGAATGTCATAGACACCTGTTGAGCTTGAAGCGCTGATCACCGGGTGCTGTGTTATATCGAACGCATGTTAGGGCTGATCATACGAGAAAAAAAACATTGTTATTTTGAGGGAAAAAAGGCTACATCAAACTCAGAAATTCAGAATGCATTGAATGTTTATTAAGCGTTAAAACTTTATTAATTATAATTTGTTTGTTCACATTTGTTTGTTTTAATTTCCAACAAATAGCTAATTTCTCAGTAAGGAAGCTTACATTAGGGGTTTAATTTAAGTTTATTATAATATAATATTTTATTTAAGAATAATATAACATACTATATTATTTTGTATTTTATTCTGATTTGATATTTAATGAAATATGTATTTACTTATGTTATTATTCATTTTTCTATTTGCAATATTCGGAACTTCATATTTGAAAGCAGAAAATTGTCAATTTTATGGTGACAAGAAATATTTTTAATCAGTTCAATAAAAACTGCTACCAATTGCACAATTGCTACCAATTACACTCTTTTTATTCTGATTTGATATTTAATGAAATATGACAATAATGTTATAATGATCAAACATATACAGTGTGTGTGTGACCCTGGACCACAAAACCAGTCAAAAAGGTCAATGTTTCGAAATTTTGATTTATACATCACATAAACGCTGAATAAATAAGCTTTCCATTGATGTATGGTTTGTTAGGATAGGACAATATTTGGCTGAGATACAACATACACTGTATTTTTGGCTATTGCTACAAATATACCCCAGCGACTTAAGACTGGTTTTGTGGTCCAGGGTCACATATATATATATATATATATAATTACCATCAAAATTAAAGTTGGAATGATTTAGTTGATATTAAGAGATATTTAGTTGATATTAATTTATATTAAGAAAAAAAAAAAACGTTCTGCATAGTGTGAACCTGTTCATTTTCCATTATTGTGATTTATCAGCGAGAGCCAAGTTAATAAGAACGCTGGAACTGAATTTGATCACTATGTACTATTATTTTGGACTGTGAGAAGTAACACGACGTTTTAAGTGCTTTTCCAGCCTCATTAAAAAGGAAAGTTTTAGTGTTATTTCCTGCATATTCTTTGCTTTGATTCCCACTTGAATGTACTTCTACAGGGGAATAAAGTTCTGTGAAGGTTCAGTCAACCACATGTAGATGTATCATATCTGAATTTATTGCCGCTGTCAAAATCCAAAAAGTCCAGTGTTGTTTCTGCAGTTTTATCCCTGTAGGTAATATCCTCTCCTCCGTCCTCATCTCTTAAACACTTCGGTAAAGCTCCATTTATACTCCAGACCCTAATAAAACCCTCCTGATTGTGATTAACAATTGAATGGTCTTGTATAATGTCACTTACAGTATAAGCTTAAAGGGTTCTCTGAGATTCACTTAACTAAAGTCTTTTTTTTTTTTTTGCATTAAAAAATCATAATTTTGATATCATAAACATAATTCATGTCAGTTTTTTAAACCTCTTTCAGACCCTTTTTAAATCAACATCAAGTATTAGGTTAATGTTTATATGAATGTAAAACAAGAACATTTTTATTTTAAGTTTCTAACCACTTTAATCATCTTTAGCCTGTACTGGTTCATTTTACATGGTGTGACAGATCATTTGCATGCATAAAAGAATGAGCTTTTTAAAATAGTTTTAGATGGAGTATGCAGTAACACCGGAGGACTTCCAAAAAGTATTCAATGTCAACTAACCAAATGCAATTTTCACATGTGATAATCTGGCATTACATTTGGATTTGTTCACAAAAACAATCTGTACTAAAATGTGTCTTGTTTAAAACGGCCATAGTCATAGGAAAAAAGATTTATGATGGTTTGTGTGTGTTTGCAGAATGTACAGAAGAACATCCAACATGGCAGGGTTGACCTATCCACCATCTGTAATTACAGCTCTAAAGGTACAGATTATCTTTACAATAGTAGACTATAACATGGCTTTAGTTTGTTTCCTTAAACTTCTATACTGTATCTGCCACCAATTCATAGGAGTCTTCCTCTCTTTCAGGATGTTGATAAATGGTCATTTGACGTCTTCACGCTTCAAGAGGCGAGTAGTGAACACGCTCTGAAGTTCCTGGTGTATGAACTGCTCACCAGATATGACCTGATCAGCCGCTTCAGGGTATGAGAGACTCGAAAACCAGACACACACCAAAACTGGGATATTAAACACATTGTTTACCTGGGATACTGACTCATACACCCATAAGGAAACTACCATGCTGCCACTGAATAAAATTAAATCTGTCATTTACTTACCCTTATGTCCTTTCAAACCGTATATGTATTTGTGTCCTTTTTTATGCAGTTACAATGAATAAGGACTGAGGCGTTCAAACTTCTAAAAGAAGACACAAAAAAATCATTTTATAAAATGGATAGTTCCGGTCCTTGATTCTGATTGGTTGAGCCGCGTTCGAGGCTGTTGTAAATTACACTACAATTCATATCTGTAGCCTACTGCATATTACTTTTTATTTAAAGTCTTTTGAAAGCATGTAACTTTGTGTGAGAAAAGACTGAAATTTAAGTCGTCATTCACTTTTGATCAATAAATCAGTTCAGTCCAATCACTGAATCAGTTCAGAAACATTGAATTGAGGAGTTCTCTGTAACTGATCAAGTCTGATTCAGTGATTCAGTCTTATGAACCAGATTGAATGATCAATATAATGATTTATTCACAAAAAATGCATGATGGTTCAGTGAATAGCAACTTAAATTACAATCCATTCTACTGACAAAAAGCTATAATTTGTCATCTAAAGATTTGATATATAATGCACGAGTTAAATTAACTAGTTTTATAATATGTTTATAGTTCTTTTGCTTCATTTTTGAAGCTTAAAAGCTTCATACTCTGTTCTTTGTGACTGCATAGAAAAGGGTAACAAGCTCATCAAATAATCTTTCTGTTTGCATTTAGTGGAAGAAAGAAACTCATACAGGTTTGAAACGACATGGTTCAAAGTATATTATATATTATGATTTCGTCCTTTTGGAATCACACTTTTTTCTAAGCCAAAGTTTTAACCAAAGTTGACGTCGTCTCCAAAGCATGCATGTTTTTTCCCTCTAACAGGAGATTTACAGTGGGTACGGAAAGTATTCAGACCCCCTTAAATTTTTCACTCTTTGTTATATTGCAGCCATTTGCTAAAATCATTTAAGTTAATTTTTTTTCCTCATTATACATCTGATATGAGTCGTCTGACATTTTCCATCTGTGCTCTTTCTTTGTTTTTCACCATTGTGTCAGCTCTCATCACCTCTTACCCTTTTCACACGCACGGTGACGACAGATTCTAAATTCACACACACGGAGCCTCATGATTACAATATAAATGCAAGCGACATATGTGGCCTGTGTTTGGGTTTAGGTGGTCAGGTATGGAGTCCCTTCTCTTCATGTGATTACACATGGATATAACGCTCCTGCAAATGGGTCCTTCACACTTCGGTTGCCTGTAACATGCTCCATTAATCTGCTGTGACAGGACATTTAAGGCCTCAGACTGAAGCCTGAAAGCACATTCTGTGTTTCTAGTAGGGTTGGAAATCAAGAATCAGTTCCATTAAAAAACAAAATAAAATTATTTTTTTTATGTTGTTCGATTCTGTTAATGGATCTTAAACCAACTTTTGTTATTTTAATTTTCTTAATATTTCTATTTAGCCTTCATACATTTTTTTTTCAGTTTTAGTTTTAGTACTTCATCTTTAACTTTTTTTAGTTACTTTCCAGTGCAACATTTTCATCTAATATTTTGCTTCTGCTTTTTTATATTTTATATTATATTTAGTTTTAATCACAGAAAAATTTTAAAGATTTTTAGTCTTTAGTTTCTTAGTTTTAGTTTACAATAACAACAGTGTCAGTATATTTTAGGACAGCGTTCCATCCACCTTGGTGAAAGAATACAGATGTTTAAGTGTTTCCAAGCCAAAAAAAAAAAAAAAGATTTATGGTGGTGAGTTTGCAGTCTGAATTTAATGTAATGATGAAGGAACATAGAGTGCAAAAAGACTCACAAATCACTGAAACATGACATAGAAAAAAAAATAGACAATATTGTTTTTGCCTTAAGAGAATGTTTGAAACAAATGTAAACCCCCCAAAAATGTATTAATAAATAAAATAAAGTTATTTTACAATAAAGATTGTGAGATATGAGGTTGCAATTATGAGATATAAAGTCACAATTATGATCAATTAAGATAAATAAATTTGCAGTTGTGAGATATCAGGTCAAACTCAAAAAAAATTAATTTGCAGATTTTGTGCAGCGTCTTTGCTAAAAAAGGGTATTAGTTTCTTTTAAATAAATAAATAAAATTCTTACTGACCCCAGACTTTTGAATAGTAGTGTAGTTAAAATGTAGTTGTACTGTGGTTTTGTAACTGTGATTTTTGTCCTTCTCTGTGCAGATACCAGTGTCCTCCTTGGTGTCATTTGTGGAAGCTCTGGAAATAGGCTACAGCAAGCACAGAAACCCTTACCACAATCTGATCCACGCTGCCGATGTCACGCAGACAGCACACTATCTGATGCTACACACTGGCATTATGGTGAGTGAGCGCTCAGTGAATTGTGCATGCATGTCTCGCACTGACAAATATGACATCTGTTTGTAGTCAATACGAGCTGAACGCTTGAGGTCTTAACTTGCAGGTTAATATGCGCAGCTGTTGAAATTCATTTTGATGATGTTGAATCATGGTAATGATGATTATTTGGGTAATGGCTGACTGGTTTGCTCTCCCACAGCACTGGCTCACTGAACTGGAAATATTGGCCATGGTGTTTGCTGCTGCTATCCACGACTTTGAACACACTGGAACCACCAATAACTTCCACATCCAGACCAGGTGTGTGGCGACCAAAAGAAGCAGCCAGTGGTCTCAATGAAGTGTACAAATTCGAAATAAGCTACCTTAAAGGAATAGTTCACCCAAAAATGTACATTTGCTGAAAATGTGCTCACCCTCAGGTCATCCAAAATGTAGATGAGTGTGTATCTTCACAGGAATAGATTTGGAGAAATTTAACATTACATCACTTGCTCACCAATGGATCCTCTGCAGTGAATGGATGCCGTCAGAATGAGAGTCCAAACAATTAAAACACCTTAATGATAGATTTTTTTCTTACAAAACACAGCTTTTCACTTCACAAGATGTTGATTGATGGTCTGGAGTGGTGTGGATTACTTGTGGATTATTGTGATGTTTTTATCAGCTGTTTGGACTCTCATTCTGACGGCACCCATTCACTGCAGAGGATCCTTTGGTGAGCAAGTGATGTAATGTTAAATTGTTCAAAATCTGTTCTGATGGAAAAACAAGCCCATCTACATTTTGGATTCATTTCTTTAATTTTTCAGTGAGCTAATGATGGACAGTGTGTTTGTATGAAGGTCCCTGCTATGAAAACTAGCTTTAGACTGGCTTTCAAAGACACAATAACATCAAACCTGCATCTACAGCAAATTCTATGAAATCTAGACATAAGCAAGCTAATATCTGTTAAGTTAAATACTTGTTTCTTGGTATAAATGAAATCATATGTTGATTATATTTTTCAATTTTAAATGATATTAAACATTTTTTTCTTCTAAAAAGTTTTCCATTATTAATAAATATTCAAAATATATTCAAAATTGAACTTAAAACATTATTTAAAATAAAACTTTATGCCATGTATTAATACTTGTAAAATATTTATAAAATTTGTGTTATTATAAATAATTTTAATCAGCATTTCTTATGTCTTGAATGGATTTTTTTTAAAGCAAGCTTGTCGCAATGCATTTGCATTATTGCCTTAAATTGCATTGCTGCCTTAAAATGTGGCCATATGGAGTTGTCTTAAAATTATAATGATGCTACCTACCATTTGGAACAGTGTTTGCATCTGGAGCGCGTCTATGATGCATTAAAATTCTGCCTACGTAGGCAGCTTACTAGATTTTGGACTGGAGCCTAGTATAAAAGCCACAGAGATTGTGTGTGTGTGTGTGTACTAGAGAGAGATAATACACTGGTCACATTCTAACACAGTTTATCTTCCTTCTGGTGGGCTATTGCGGAGCTGAGAGCAGAACTGATTATGTTTTCAATTAATCTTCAGTGGCAGAATCTACGGCAGAATCTCCACTCTGCTCTGTGTTGGTTCACGTCAAGCAGGACATCTTTTTCGCATTAATACATGCCAAAGGATCCTAGAGATCCTTTTTACAGTAACAGGCCTCATTTTGCGTGACAGCCCAAGGCAGACGTCATTATTCTGAGAAGTATATCATGGCATTAGCTTTTGCAGCAGACAGAAACCGATGGTACTGCGGCATGCAGTGATTTTGGAGGAGCGCTCGATCATCAGTGAGTTGTGGGAGACGAGACTTGTGTGATGGGAAAAATGGAGCCATTACTTTTGATATCTCTGATTGCCGCTGATGTTCCACCTCAGCTTGTAGTTCTCCTCAAATTTACTCCTCAAGAGGATTAAAAGTAAATCTCCTGAGTAATATCTGTCTATCTCACTGAATAAAATGTGTTTTCTTAGAAATACATTTGTGTGGAATGGGCTAAAAGGTGAATAGTGACTAACAGGAACTTACAGTAAGATATAGTTAAGTCTTCAGGACTTTTGGTTCAGAAAAAGCCCTGTTCTTATCAAGAAAATTTTTTGGCTAATATAGAGTTGCTTGTTTGGGTTTTAGTAAGCTTTTTAAAGTCAGTATCAGTAAAGTAATTTCTATTTCAGATAAATTCCATTTTTTTTATTTTCTGTTGATCAAACAAATATATTAGGCACGACAAGTTTTCAACATTTATAATAATATGAAATCAAATCATCACCAAATCAGCATATTAGAATAATATCTGCAGAATCATGTGACACTGAAGACTGCAGTAATGGCTGAAAGAAAAAATGCTGAAAAAACAGGAATAAATTACAATTTAAAATATAATTCAAATGAAAACAGTTATTTTGAATTGTAAAAATATTTCACAGTATTACAATTTTTACTGTATTTTTTAATCAAATAAATGCAGCCTTGGTGAGCATAAGAGGCTTCTTTTAAAAACTATATACAATATACAGCAGGTTCTTTACTTTAGCTATATTAGCATTTTAGAATAAAATGTTTGTAACTTCTTTTCTTCTTGCATGGGACACAAAAGGAAAAATTTCAAAAAAAAAATTGCATTCCTATATTTAAACTGGTGCGATAAAATATGTCATTGACATTAAATGATAAAGCCCCAATTGTTTTCATAACCAAAGGTATGTAAAATTTTGAATATGTACAAGTGCAACTGAGATCACAAATCTTGTGTTAAATTTAAAAACCGCTCTTTTAGATCCGTCATGCCAAGTTTGACATCAATGATGCCAAATTAGTTCTTGTGCGTCACATGACTGGTTACAGCCTGACAGGTTTGAACAACTAAGGGCAGTATTTTCAGGCAAAATGACTTTTCACACAAAACTTCAGAACACTTGAAAGGTACTGTATGAGTCATATGATCTACTTTTATGTTGTCCTTTTTGAAGCTTGACAGCCCTTGGTGACAATAAGCTTTCATAAAAAACGTCTTTTGTGTTCCACGAAACAAAGAAAGAAAGACTTGAAATGACGTAAAGGCAACTAAATGATGATGCAATTTTCACTTTTGAGTGAACTAACCTTCACTAACCTTAGAGGTACTACAAAGTTATTTAAAAAAATGTAGGATATTTTTTGACTCTTCTGTCTTTGGTCCCGCACAGATCAGAAGTGGCCATCCTGTACAACGATCGCTCGGTTCTGGAAAACCACCACGTGAGCGCAGCCTACAGACTCATGCAAGAAGATGAGATGAACATCCTGGTCAACCTCTCGAAGGATGACTGGAGGTACGCTGGGGTTCGTTCCTGCGAGGAATGGAGGCTCTGTTCTGGGAAAGTGCATGTGCTTTGAGTTGTGCTGTGTTGTGTTTTTCCACAGGGAGCTGCGTACGCTGGTGATCGAGATGGTCATGAGCACAGATATGTCCTGCCATTTCCAGCAGATCAAGACCATGAGGAACGCGCTGCAGCAGCCGGAGGGGTGAGTGGCGCTCCTGCTGTTTTCTCTGAGCGTGTGTGAACACAAGGCCGTTAATGAATGAGTGTGATGGAGTGTCCGCTGAATGGAAATGTGTCATGCTTCTTGCGTAGTAACCGTTAGGACTGGGTGGTCTGATGAAATAAATGCTTCAAAACTAGAGACTTTTCTCTTCATTCATTTGTTATGAATTATTTTATTTATTTAGTTCCATTAAGCTCCAAACAGAATCAGTCGACACAGGTCATTAACCAGGCTCATAAGATTATTAACAAAAACAACTAAAACTCCAGGGTCTATTTTCCCAGAAAAAAAAACAAACATTTCAGATCTATGAGGACATTTATTCTCTCTATTTTGTACTTCAGATGCATCCTTCTGTTGGCAGTATTATTTTTAACAGGACTTTATTTTAAGACTCTTGATGTCTTAAATTTCACTTGACATTTTAAGTTTATTTTTAATAAAAAAGTCTGCTTGTTTAATCTTTACCTAGGCCTTTTTTTGCCAATGCCAAAGACAAATTATATGCTAAAGTGACTAGATAATAAACCGAAAAGTGAATATACTGTACACTATTATACAAAAGTTTGTAGTCAGACAATTATACTGTATGAGCTGCATACTATAAAAATAGAATTAAAACTACAATATTGTGAAATAATATTACACTAAAATAACAGTTTTCTTTGTTAATATATTTTAAAATGTAATTAATCCTGTGAATTATTCTAATATGCTGATTGGGTGCTCATGAAACATTAAAGTATCTTATAAAGTATCTTATATATAATATAACTATAAGTTTGAACTAAAAGATTTTGACCATATCTTAGATTTGTGTATATATTGTGCTTGTTATAAAATACATTTGATAGTAGTATTTATTTTTTATTTATTCCTTTAGTCCAAACTGACTTAGCAGTGTAAATCTTTTTTTAAAAATTATATAATAAAAATAAAGTACTGTAGTATTTCTGCCAAAATATAGTTGTTACTACAGTTGCAAATTGCACATTTTAAACAGAGAAACAGTGACAGACAGAGGATGATGGTGCCATTTAGACACAATCCTCTCGTGTCCTTTGTTTGCGAATGTGTGGGTGTGTAATTTATGGATTCATAATTTGTTTACACGCACTCCAGTGGATCTTACAGCTAGTGTTTGTGATGAAGTGTTTGTATGTGACTGATGAAGCTCTGATGAATGTGTCTATCAGAATAGACAAGGCTAAAGCGCTGTCCCTGATGCTGCACGCGGCTGATATCAGCCATCCCGCTAAGGGCTGGAAACTGCACTACCGCTGGACACAAGCCCTCATGGAGGAGTTCTTCAGACAGGTACACTCTTCATAATATTTATCTCTCATAACACAAACAGAACTCCCAGAGACATACACTTACTAGATATAAACATTATCTTGGAAAACTGGAGTCCATCAAAGAGCTGTGTTATTATACTACCATTAAGATGCTTTTTAAAAAAAAATATTTTAAATTCGTTTTTATTTTTCTGTTTTCCATTTTGATTTTAATTTTTTAATAAAACGTTAATGAATTAATATTTTAGTAATTTTGTTGTGTGTTTTTGTCATTTTTATTAGTTATTGTTTTAAATATATATATATAGTTTGGATACATTATTATTTAAGTTTTAAAATTTTTTTCAACACTGTCTTTATTGATTTTTAGAAACTTTAACATGAAATACAGTAAGAAAAAACAATAAACAAAACAAAAAAAGTTAAGTTTTAGTTTAGTTAATCTGAATGAAAGTGAGAAATTAGTAGTAAAATTTATTTTAATTTTAAGTTCAAATGTATTTTTATTTGAAATAACAAAAATGTTTTTATTACTTTTAGTTTTAGATTAACCCATAATAACCATATCTAAGAGGTTATGCACATGCACATGACCAAAGAATTGAATTGCTCTGTGTGTGTGCGCGTGTGTGTGTGTGTGTGTGGTTGCGTGTGTGTGAATAATTTCTTAATTTTTTTTAAGTGTACATACGTTTAATGAAGAAATATTAATCACAATAGAATAGAATAGAATAGAATAGAAAAATGTATAACCATGCAAAGTTGCAACTGAACTTAACCAGGATCCATTTGTATTCTGAGTTTGTTTTGGAAGTTGCACTCAGAATCCCATTGGCTCAGAAATCACGGGTACATGATGTCTCTGTCTGCTTTGCTTCTCAAGCACAAAGATGGAAGAGGAAAGTTTTATTAGACTATTCACAGGACTCTGAATCAGTGCGAGTGAGTAATTCTTTCTGATTCTTTTATTGTCTCTGCAGGGTGACAAGGAGGCAGAACTAGGGCTGCCGTTCTCTCCACTGTGTGACCGGAAAGCTACCATGATTGCCCAGTCTCAGATAGGTACAGTAGAGCTAACAAACAAACACACACACACACACACACACACACGTGAGCACTGACAGCCACTGAGGCCATGTTTGGAACAGCATGCTCACATACTACTTCTACTATCACTGTAAGTACAAATACTTACAAAGTATTTGTATTTGCTTGCTTTACAACGTTTATGCATGCAATAGACAGACGGTCTTCTACAATTGTAATACTGTATTCCATAATGCCGTATGCTCAGCTTGACCTTCCATTTTCAAGGCTGACAAATAAACATTGTTATTTGGAGTCATTATTTAATTGGACTACCAAATGTTAGGTGTTAATGTTAATACTAAAACAATTGCTTAACACCTTCCAATACTGTTTTAACAAAACTTCAGTGTATATTTAGAATAGGGCTGTTAAGTGATTACATTTTTTTATCTAATTAATTATATTATGTGCCGTGTAATTAATCAAATTGATCAAAGAGAGAAATGACCCTATACAAAAGATCATTTAAGGTAATTATTGTTTTAGTTGAGAAAAAGCATTGAATAGACATTACAAAAACTACCTTTAGAAAGAAATATTTTGATTCAACGTTGTATAAATTTGAATAAATGGGTATTATGTTTTTTAAAAGAATATTGAAATATGAAATTATTTTTTAAATTAGAACAGTATTAGTCAAGACAGAGCAACTGATACAGATTTTTATCTTTGTAAAATGAATAAAATATTGTTTTTAATCTCCCTGTATTTTTTTATGTTTTCTTGTGCTATTTTGTTTAGATTTTTTTTTAAATTTGGAAATATATTTAATTTTGTTTTGTTTTTTTCAGAATGACAATAAAAACAACAACAAAAGTTTTAAAAATCTATTTTAGAAAAAACAATCAAATAAAAAAGTGATATATATATATATATATATATATATATGTGTGTGTGTGTGTGTGTGTG
>NW_015654351.1:83336-84756 GCF_001515625.1 Sinocyclocheilus rhinocerous
TATGTGTGTGTGTGTGTGTGTGTGTGTGTGTGTGTTATAAAGTTATATATAAAGTTAGAAATGCTAAATAACTTTTTTGCAAGATGATAACTTGATGCCACTAATGAACATCAAATAAAAATTTGCATATTTGTGCACAGTATACATATAATACTGTAGAAATATTACAGTATGAGAGACTAATATGAGAGAACAATATGTTACCAATCATTCTGTTGTGAACATATCCATACAGACGTGCCTTTAGTGCCGTCATGCTCAGCTCTTTACTGCCATCAAGAGGCTGCTGAGGCAATTACAAGCTCTCTTGTAATATTTAATGGAGCTCATAAAATAAATGTGTTTTGATTTAATGACACAATAACTAAAGGCGTCTTGATTGGATCAAAAGCCATTATTGCTAATGAGTTTCTAGCTGGTAAATAAATAACGAAGGTTTCTAAACAAATACCATTTTTTTCTTCAAAGGGTTCATCGATTTCATCGTCGAGCCCACATTCTCAGTTCTGGTCGACACCACAGAGAAGATCATTAGTCCTCTCATAGAGGAAGCTGTCAAATCTGGGGGTGTCCGCAGGTCAAGGTGAGGTCATGGTCATGCATGTGTTCATGGTGTTTGATTGAGAGATGATAATGTGTGTGTAATCTGCTGTTGCGGTGCAGTTTGACGGGTTTGACGGGAGCCGCGGTGGTGGAGTCGGTACAGAGACACAGCGGTCGGGGTTCGAATGACGAGCAGGGAGGCACTACAGATTACTCACTGGGCGGCATTGAGCTGAAACGAGTCCGACACCTGCTCTCTGAGATCATCCAGAACAACAAGGAGCGCTGGAAAGAGCTGTCTGTTCAAGGTCTGCACACATCTGATTGTGTTTCTATCCCCTATTCACTATACACTCCAACTCGTTCATTACAAATAAATAAATGAATAAAAAAATGTGCCAAATGTGCATGTGCCAAAAGCCTTTAGATTAAACATTTTAATTATCATTAAAAACATAAATTTAGTCGAGTGTCTCTAAACATTTGAGTGGTGGTGTTTAAGTAACAGAAGGAACTAACATATAGTGGTACTATATCTACGTATAGTAGATTATAATATATGATTAATTCACACAATGTTTTGTAAACCAAATAATAACTTTGAGTTTGCACCTCACTTTGTTAAAAAAAAATATATGAATATATAAATATTAATATCTAAAATAAAATTAAAATAATACAATCAAATATGTTAATAAAGTATAAATACAAAATAAAATAAACAAAATAAATACATAATACATAAAATATAATTTATTAATTTTATTAAATTAAATAAATTGCCTCCAAATATAATTACAAAATTGTAAAATGTTAATAAAATAATAAATTAAATAAAACAATAAAATATTTGTATTTGTATTTATATTTTATTTAA
>NW_015654351.1:93492-94537 GCF_001515625.1 Sinocyclocheilus rhinocerous
TCTTGATTGGATCAAAAGCCATTATTGCTAATGAGTTTCTAGCTGGTAAATAAATAACAAAGGTTTCTAAACAAATACAATTTTTTTCTTCAAAGGGTTCATCGATTTCATCGTCGAGCCCACATTCTCAGTTCTGGTCGACACCACAGAGAAGATCATTAGTCCTCTCATAGAGGAAGCTGTAAAATCTGGGGGTGTCCGCAGGTCAAGGTGAGGTGATGGTCATGTGTTCATCATGGTAAAGGTGTTTGATTGAGAGATGATAATGTGTGTGTAATCTGCTGTTGCGGTGCAGTTTGACGGGTCGGGGCTCGGCTGCGGTGGTGGAGGCAGTACAGAGACACAGCGGTCGGGGTTCGACTGACGAGCAGGGAGGCACTACAGATTACTCACTGGGCGGCATCGACCTGAAACGAGTCCGACACCTGCTCTCTGAGATCATCCAGAACAACAAGGAGCGCTGGAAAGAGCTGTCTGTTCAAGGTCTGCACACATCTGATTGTGTTTCTATCCCCTATTCACTATACACTCCAACTCGTTCATTACAAATAAATAAATGAATAAAAAAATGTGCCAAATGTGCATGTGCCAAAAGCCTTTAGATTAAACATTTTAATTATCATTAAAAACATAAATTTAGTCGAGTGTCTCTAAACATTTGAGTGGTGGTGTTTAAGTAACAGAAGGAACTAACATATAGTGGTACTATATCTACGTATAGTAGATTATAATATATGATTAATTCACACAATGTTTTGTAAACCAAATAATAACTTTGAGTTTGCACCTCACTTTGTTAAAAAAAAATATATGAATATATAAATATTAATATCTAAAATAAAATTAAAATAATACAATCAAATATGTTAATAAAGTATAAATACAAAATAAAATAAACAAAATAAATACATAATACATAAAATATAATTTATTAATTTTATTAAATTAAATAAATTGCCTCCAAATATAATTACAAAATTGTAAAATGTTAATAAAATAATAAATTAAATAAAACAATAAAATATTTGTATTTGTATTTATATTT
>NW_015654351.1:94682-97829 GCF_001515625.1 Sinocyclocheilus rhinocerous
TTTTATTATTAAATATTAAAATACACCTTGTTTTATGACTGTGATAAAATCACTTATGTACAGTTTTCAAAAATTGAAAAAAAACTTCTATTTGAAACCCTTTATTAGCTTATGTGCCAATTATTTTATTTTATATATTTTTTTTTATTTTATTTAAGCCACTGTAACCAGACAAAAAGTTAATTAATTAAATTAAAAGTTTCTTCATTGTTTTTTTTGTGATTAGCATTAGGGCTGAAAAAATGATTAATCGCGATTAATGGCGTTCAAAAAAAAAGTTTTTGTTTACATAATATATGTATGTGTGCTGTGTATATTTATTATGTATATATAAATACACACACATGTATATATTTCAGAAAAAAAATGTTTATATATGAAATATATTTATTTTTAATATAAATTATATGAATATATAGACATGTAAATATTTTCAAAATACATACTGTATGTGTGTGTATTTATATATACATAATAAATATACACAGAACACACACATATATTATGCAAACAAAAACTTTTATTTTCTTTTTATTAAAACAATACAAAATAATATTGTTTTAGTCTTTCTGCTTCAAAATTTCCTGTTCATTTCAGTGTTACTTGCCGATTCTGTCATTATTCTTGAAATTTACTTGTAATTTCTGAGTGAAAATGTTTTCTCCACCATTTTTTCCCCCATTTGAATAGTGACCCATCAGTTGTGTTTAGTGAGATATAGTGCCCAAGATAACATACTGTCCTATAGCTGATCTCACTTCCTGTCTCTTCCCAGAGTTGGCCAACAAACAACACGAGAGAATGTCAGACCTGGAAGAGGAGCCCATGAGAAACACACAAGTCACACTGTCCCGCAGCAGTCCAGCCAGAGGGAGTCACGACTCGGAGTCAAAGTCCCTGAACGAACTGAACAATACGGACTCCACTCACTCTTCCCAGGACTCTCTGGACCAGAGTTCCCAGTCCCCAACAGAGGGACCGGGCGACGGCTCGCCAGAGGAGCACAGCTCAGAAACTCTGCCTTGGAACGGCAAAAGCGCCTGATGTCCCACGGACGGTGCCAAGCCTGAATGTTTTTAATCAGAAACAGGATGATGTACATAGCATTGTCCTCATTGTATTGTAATGCTATTATACTCTCGGGCTCAGAGGGTTAATTGTGCAGACGGATGCGCAGAATGTCCACGCAGCACATCGTAGAGATGGTAGTGTGCAGTGTTGTCATTGCGACTGTGTTATTGCTGGAGACAGACCTCTATCGTCCCCTTGAGGAGGATTTAGTGAGTACCTGAAACCAGGGGTTAAAGTGTTTCGTCGCTACGATGGATTTCCGTCAGTTCATAAAGACAGTCACTTGCTTCATTCCTGAATGATTCAGCCGTTCGAACGAATCAATTGAATGAATGATCCAGTGATAAAATCAGTGACTTGCCGCCACCTGCTGGCAGATTTAGTTTAATTTTTAGCCTATAATTTCAGTCAGGAGCGCTTGTCCTCCTAATTAAAAAATTTAGGAGCACCTTCTGATCAATAATCAAAAATTCTGATCAAAAATTAGCCTTCCTAATATGAGGTGACATTAAAGTCTCCTTAAAGTGACTTACAGGAGTATTTTCTTTTTACCTTCATAATGGCATCATTTTCATCTGTCAAATTAAAAAATGTAAAATTTATATTTAAAACAATATAATAAGAAGTAGAATAAGACAAATAAGTTACCAATCATATGAAATTAGTATTAATAAATTAATTTTTCGAACGGCTGAATCATTCAGGAATGAAGCAAGTGACTGTCTTTATGAACTGATGGAAATCCGTCATAGCGACGAAACACTTTAATCCCTGTGAAACGCAACACTACCTATTTGCTTCCTGGGCTTTATTCCTGTTGGGTCAAAAAATTGTTTTCTTTTTTTTTTTGTAAAATGTTTTTCTTTTCTCTCATTTTTTTGTTTTGTTTGTAGACTGTCATTATTTATTAAAGATTATGCAGTTACACTTTGCACCATACGGTCATGCTTACCGGCTCTCTGCAGCTCATTAGGACAGAAAGGCTGGAAAATTATACTTCATTCTGGCATGATATGTCTCTGTGGACTTATGAATGTTATTCCCTCCAATTTCCAGAACAATCCATAAAGTGCATTTCTTTTATTGTAGCATGACACGTATAGTATGTGCAGCTGTAAAATTTTAGTAGAACATGGGGCCTATTAAATCATGAGCCGATTTTTTAACGGTAGAAGTGCATGTCCTCAAGGGGGCGTTATTTCATTTTAACAAACCACATTCTCCAAATGAACAAAACTGTGTCCCTTTAAATCCATACAGTATTATAGTACATAGCAGTGTCTAAATAAATGTTACATACATTGGCTGTGTTCGGATGGAATACTAGCTCACCGAATACTGTGCAGTATATAGTGTTTAAATTGTGAAACAGAATGCATTATGTAACAGTTTAAAGGAATATGCTGTTTAGTGTTAAAAAGTTTTAGTCTAATGTTAGAAATCGCTAATATTGCATTCGTTTCATGATACACTGGAAATGAAGGGGTCAAATCAAGCAATTTGGCAAATGTGGTAAATCATTTGGGTATTCCATGTATACTTTGCCCTGTATACATACTGTATACTGAGAAACAGTAATAGTATGCTTTTCTGAACGCAGCCGTTGTGCATTACACTGTTCTTCAGAATCTCAGAACATTCACGAGGTACTAAACATGTGCTACCAAATCACTGTATCGTGTTTTATAACTTTGTGAAAATACTGATCTTTTTTTTTTTGTGCATTATATATGACATAAACCACCCAAAACAAGATTTTTTGTCATTTGTATCTCTTTTAAGGTCTGATGTAACACTGCTGATTTCACACTCACACGCATTTTGAAAAGCACATTCGAGCTCAGCGTCTGTTAAATTGCAGAAAGTAAGTTTATTTAAAGTTTATTAAACCGAAAAGCTTCAAAAACAGAATACTGCATTTCATTTATCAGTCAGGGATGACAGAAACACCTATAGAATATCTGTGGAAATCAACTCCTCAATGCCTTTCAGATGAAATTGATCTAAAGAATTGTTTTATAACGATTCATTTCATGAAGAAAAAAAAGTCTTGTCTCAAGAACCATATTTTTTTTT
>NW_015654351.1:99216-102403 GCF_001515625.1 Sinocyclocheilus rhinocerous
GTTTAAAAGTTTGCAGTCTCAACATTTGGACCTCTTAGTACTTTGGAGTGAAATTGTGTAAATGTATTCAATTACTGCTCATAAAAAACTACTGTGAAATTGGCTCTCAAACTAAGAAAAACTAAGAAAAACAAAAAAGGTTAACTAGTGCTGGGCAACGATTAATCGCATCCCAAAAAATAAACATTTTTGTGTACATAATATATGTGTGTACTGTGTATATTTATTATGTATATTTAAAGACACAGACATACAGTATATATTTAGAAAATATTTACATGTATATATTTATATTCATATAATTTAGGGATGACAGAAACACCTATAGAATATCTGTGGAAATCAACTCCTCAATGCCTTTCAGATGAAATTGATCTAAAGAATTGTTTTATAACGATTCATTTCATGAAGAAAAAAAAGTCTTGTCTCAAGAACCATATTTTTTTTTTGCATTGATATCATTTTCATTTCAATTGAGCACAATTAAACACAAAAAAGAAGGCTTAGAAACAGAAACTTAGAAATGTACATATGTATTGTACAGTTTCACTTTTTCTTGCATTAATACGAATTATAAAGGGGATTTTCATTATAATGAAAATGAAATCATGCACACACACACACACACACAAAAAAACCTACATTTGATTTTTTGGTTGAAATGTACCTACATTTCTTAACAGTTTTTGTGAGATTTGCCTATAATTGTTTAGCCTTTCTTTATAATTATGCTACTAAAATCAACAATGAGATGTTGAAATGTACATTTTGTAATTCATACAATATATTTTTGGAAATACATGTTCCACAAATTTACTACAGATTTAATGTTACAAAAAATATTAGTAGGGTACTAAAGAGCGCTCATCTGTTCAAAAGCATTTACCAAAACAAACAAAAAATAAAATTGCCCTGTCATTTCATAAAAACATCTCTTTCTGACAGTATTATAACACATTAATGCAGGCTGATTATTTTTTGGGGGAAAAAATGTGTGTGTGTATATGTGTGTTGCAGAAGATCTAAAATACTCTAATAATGTTAGCATGTACAGAATCAAGCTTTAACTCCATGTATAATGCCCACTTTTCAGACACTCACGTCAGGGAGCCGGTGGGCTGTACAACAGCCGTGTGGGACTTCAGAGTCACGTCTGCATAAAAAACAGCCATATTCCTACAAAAATATTGCTTCTGTCAGAGAAAGTTACATCAAAGCCCCGAGCTCTTTCCACATGAGGAGATCAAAAATAATGTGGCAGGATGTGATTGTCTTCGCAATCCTCCCCATGTATTGCTAAATCATCTGCGGAGCACGAGTTTTCTTTCGCTTTCATATCACAACTCATGATGAAATACAACTACATTAAAGTTAATATTATGAAATAAATCACAATATGAGAGAATGTACCGTGGGGACAAAAAAGTTTGAGATCACTACTAAAAAAGCCTCTATTTTGCATATATAGTGTACATAATATATGTGTGTACTGTGTATATTTATTATGTATATTTAAAGACACAGACATACAGTATATATTTAGAAAATATTTACATGTATATATTTATATTCATATAATTTATATTATGTATATAACATATTTTTCTTAAATATATACATGCATGTGTGTGTATTTATATATAATTAATTAATATACACAGTACACACACACATATATTATGTACACAAAAACTTTTATTTTGGATGCAATTGTTGCCCAGCACTATAAAAAACAATTCCCAAACAATATTATAAATGACGTCACTTCCTCATGTAATTCAAGCAGTGTTACTCTGTTTGACTGTCTTTCCATTCCCCGCTGTTCTCCTCCTCCTCCTGGAAAAGTGAAGAAGGGTCTGTCTGGTTTTTCAGCATCTTTACCCCTGTGAAAAGAACGAGATTTGGGCAAGAGTCAACTTTTCAGCGTTCCATAACAGGTGTGACTCTTAAACCATCCCGTTCACACAACAGTTTATATGAACTCTGGACCTTATTAACAATAGGCTATATGAACAACCCGATGTCAATCCCCTTTGTTCTCGCGCTAGATTACCTGGCTGTAACCACAGTGACAGTGAATATAGCTGCGTCCGAAAACCTAGGCAGCTGACTTGCTGCCTTATGAGGCAATGACTTTGCAGGCAGCGTTTTTTGCACGAAGGCACGAAATCAAAACTGATTTCGGACAGGCTTCAGAGGCAGCGTAACGGTTTAATGATCTACAAAATAGAACGAGTTTTGGTGATAACTAAACGAATATTTAATTACTATAATACTGATTTCTCGCTAGAAATAACATCAAAAGTGCAAAAGGTTAGTCAGAAATATACATTTACACACAAACTGACCACCAAACGCAACTTTCAGACGCCATCTTTATTTATTTTTTTAGCTCAACAGTCATGGAATGGAACGCACAGGATTGTGGGATATCAAAGGCAGCGAAGGATACATCTATTATGCTGCCTTCAAAATTCGATCAGAAGAAGGTATACCTCCGGAGACAGGAAGTAAAGCAGCATTTTAGAGCTTTCGGACGCAGCCTATATTAGATGATGATGTCGATAACGGTAGAAATTATTTTCTTAGTTTACTCAACACGAGTGCAGCAGTCAAATTTTAGTTAACCGATAGCAGAACAACCTGAGTAAGTTAGCAAATCGGATTATTTGAGAATATACAGTAAAACTGACGGAAGCAGCGACAGCTCATATCTCCAAACTGTAAGTTACCGAAACTACAAATGGACCTTTATCGCACTTCCTATATACGGTAAGTGAAGCAGTGTATCGCCACTTCCGGTCCCGTCGTAGCGCAGTCAAAACTAATGGGAGACTCCTCACTTACGCCGGTGTTACTGCAGCGTACCTGGCTGCTTTTATTCTAAACAACGACACACTGCCTCAGTTTTCACGATTTCCTGACACAACACGGATGAGATGCGTGGGATGAATTAAGGTCCTTCTAAAATATTACGCGGGAGCACGTTCGCGTGGAGTATGCATTTCGAAACTGAGGATGTTTAGGGCTACATCTCATATCACCTGCTGAAATGTTCCTACACTCTAAAAAATGCTTTTTTTTGACCCAGCTATTGGGTTGTTTTGACCCAACTATTGGGTTGTTTTGACCAATAGCTGGGTCAAAACAACCCAATAGCTGGGTTATATTTAACCCAGCATTTTTT
>NW_015654351.1:103741-105620 GCF_001515625.1 Sinocyclocheilus rhinocerous
CGGTAAGTGAAGCAGTGTATCGCCACTTCCGGTCCCATCGCAATGCAATCAAAACTAATGGGAGAATCCTCTCTTTCCTTTCTTTCGCCGGTGTTACTGCAGCGTACCTGGCTGCTTTTATTCTAAACAATGACACACTGCCTCAGTTTTCACGATTTCCTGACACAACACGGATGAGATGCGTGGGATGAATTAAGGTCCTTCTAAAATATTACGCGGGAGCACGTTCGCGTGGAGTAACGTAACTGTTATGCATTTCGAAACTGAGGATGTTTAGGGCTACATCTCATATCACCTGTCGAAATGTTCCTATTAATATATTTCCCTTCCAAATGTGCATTCTGAATAAATACATTTATTTCCCAACTAACCTGCCGCAATGTTAATTAACAATGTTTTTCTCTTACTGATCATATTTCATACCTGTTTACATTTTTTTAATGAATTTGACTGATAAACACCCTTACAAAAATTTACCATGGTTTTACTATATTAAATATGTAGCAACCATGTTTTTTTCCGCGTACTGATTTCCATTTTGTATTACCACAGTTTTGGGTCATTCTTACTATTCGGTGCCATTTCAGCCTGGTAACTTTCCATAAAAAAAATGTTTACATTTCCATGATGTAATCATTTTATCTGAAGAAGGGCTTGTTAGACTATAAGAAAAATATATTGGTCCAGCTCAGGATATTATTCTTTCTTTCCATTAAAAAAATGTTTACATTTCCATGATGTAATCATTTTATCTGAAGAAGGGCTTGTTAGACTATAAGAAAAATATATTGGTCCAGCTCAGGATATTATTCTTTAATATTTTTTCAAGAAATTCTTCACACATGCAAGGGCTAAATGTCCACCCTGTTACAAGACATTCTCATCTCGATTAACAAGTGTTTTGAATGCATTTCTAAGAGCTAAAATGTCCCTCTCTTTACTCTGCAAATGTATTTTTAACAAAGTGTTCATAATCAGGCATTATCTTGAAAAAAGTTGTTGTATTTTTGAGACACAGCGTAATTTCAACACATTTCTTTTAGAATAAAAATACATTTAAATGGAATTTTGGAACCATTTTAACTTATTTCATTTTACCATTTTATTCCCTACAAGTAACCACAAAGATATGCATAACATTTGTTGAACTTATTTAAGTAATATCCAAAAAAACACTGAGGTAACAGGGTGGACATCACACCACTAAACAACAGTATATTTCAACATGTTGCCTAATACAAGAAGCATACTGTCACAATTTACAATCACTACAACAGATAAATGGTTATGTATATAAAATGTATAGGATATAAGGCCTATTATCACATTAAAGTAAGTTGTTCTTATGCCTATTATTATAAGATCTCATTTGTTATGCTATCCCTTTATTAGGCTACAAAATAGGTTTATCATTATATTTTACTATTGGAAGTTTATAGATTTAGAGAACATATTATTTTGCTCTCTCTCACACACACACACATCACACACACTCACATATTCTTATTGTTATGGGTTCATGCCATAGGCATAATGGTTTTTCTGCTGTACAAATTGTATTTTCTATATCCTTACCCTAACACTACACCTAAACCTACCCCTCACACTAAACTATAGTTGTTTTAGATTTTCAAAACACAAAACTACAGTTATTTTAGGTTTTCAAAACACTTAATTTATGACTTAACGTTAGAGCAGTGGTCGCCAACCTGTCGATCGCGATCGACTGGTAGATCTTATCACTGTCCTAGTAGATCCCGAAAAAAACAGTAAAATAAGTACAAAAATGCATTACATTTATGGGGTTATATTAATGTATCACTGAAGGGAACTGTCTTGAGAAAAGTTTCGATGGCAATGGCATTTTCTTCTCCGTATA
>NW_015654351.1:106164-132997 GCF_001515625.1 Sinocyclocheilus rhinocerous
ACAGTATTATTATAAGATCTCATTTGTTATGCTGTCCCTTTATTAGGCTACAAAATAGGTTTATCATTATATTTTACTATTGGAAGTTTATAGATTTAGAGAACATATTATTTTGCTCTCTCTCACACACACACACATCACACACACTCACATATTCTTATTGTTATGGGTTCATGCCATAGGCATAATGGTTTTTCTGCTGTACAAATTGTATTTTCTATATCATTACCCTAACACTACACCTAAACCTACCCCTCACACTAAACTACAGTTATTGTAGGTTTTCAAAACACTACATTCTGTATGACTTAGAGTATAAGCTGTTTTCATCATGGAAACCAAATAAATGTCCCCACAAGATCAAAGTCTACTGTTATTACTATACCTGTGGGAACATTTGAACCCCATAATGCAGGGAATACCAGTACACACACACACACCAAACAGACACACACACACAGCATGTAGACACGAACACACACCACAGACACACACACACAAACACACACACACACACACACACACACGTTACAGTGCAAAACAGTAACAGGAGGGACATTTTATCCTAAAGTCAGCTATTGTTACTCATGTGATAAACAACAAGCTAGTGCATAGTGATCACAGAGGAAGATTTTTAACCTGTTTATTAATCAAAATTACAAAAAAATTATCCATTAGAAACAACCATAACAGAGTGGACATGTTATGCTTTACCACATCAGTGAATCATTATAAAACACTAAAAAAAGGGTGAATTAAAGATTGTTAACTACTCTGCTTCTTGTAGATAGTTTGCCACCAAAAAGTGTTATACTTCTTTAGAATCGTGTTATTAGATAAACATTCAAGGGCCGTGTTCAGAGGGATTTTTCAGTAACAGGGGGGACATTCAATTCAGGAACACAACATCTTTTAAAGACTTTAAACATAAAAAAAGTTTAAATAACTAAAAATATATTTTGTTGAGGAATATTATAAATAAGAATATACAACAATGTTGAAAAAATTGGAATTTGTTTGAATTGTATTACTTATATTTGTGGCTGAAGTTATGCAAGCTTACTTGGGGACATGGCATTTTAGCCTACTTGCACTAAAATAAGAGTAATTATTTTTAATTAATTAATTTTAAGGACATATTTATTGTGTTTGATTGTAGAGGGGCAGTAACTTTGTAAGATTAGCATTCAGAAACAAGTATTAATTTTTACACAAAATATACCACATTATGTCATGGGGACTCAAATGGCACCGAATACTAGGAATGACCCTTTTACTACACATACCATTGTTAATTTTCGTAAGAGCAGTGTATTAAAATAGATGAATGAATGCCTTCAAGAAATTTAACAATGTTGAACATTTTGGCTAATTAATCTTAAACCGTATATAACGCGTTGACAGCATGACTTTGAATATTAATTAAGAATTTTGGCATAAATATTACATACAGTGAAATGACTGTCAATGAAAAATGACAGAATAATGACTAAAATTTTATACAAGTGAATAAATATGTTAATTCTGATCTTATTCATCAGGTCTCGCACACAATGCAGCATTTAGTGATGGGAAGTTCGGCTCTTTTAAAAGATTCGGCTCTTTTGGCTCGGCTCCCTTAGAAGAGCCGGCTCTTACGGCTCCCAAATGGCTCTTTATTTAGTATCACTTTGAGCCTTCTATTTTAGCCCAGTTTAGCAATTGTGAATGGTTTGTGTGTTAGTAAGCAATTTTTTATTCAGTGTTTTCATAAAAGCCTTATTTTTATGCATTTTTTTTTCGTTACACAAATAGGCTGCTATTATTTAACATTTTAATAAACTTTAATAATAACACTTTAGTCTTTAGGGCAGGTTGGCATTCAGAAATATCAGATGCCTCAGCTTGGATATGCTGATGCGATTTCTCCTCTCTGTGATTATTTGTCCTGTTTTTGAGAAGACTCTCTGAGGGGACCGATGTTGCAACAAATTGCAGTGTCTTCCTACCTTAACCAACGCGCTTGCGTTTCAATCCGGCTCCCCTGTCCCTCTCTGTCGCTCTGTGTACCTGGTTTGTACCACTACACTCGTTATCTTCAGAGCTTGTGTCCCCATTCCTTCTTTCACATAATGCTATGATCCTAGTCTGTCCTCCCATGTGATTAGCCATATGTGTATTTTTTATTTTTATTTTTAACGAAAAAATGCATAAAAAATAAGGCTTTTTTATAACACTAAATAAAAAATTGCTTACCAACACACAAACCATTCACAATTGCTAAATTGGCCTAAAATAGAAGGCTCCGGTTGAAGATTCGGCTCTCCCCGACGGGAATCGGCTCTTAGAGCCGGCTCATTCGCGAACGACACATCACTAGCAGCATCGCAGTCACTATTTAAACGAGCACTGACACAGTGTGGTGAAATCGATAACTTTACGTTGGATTAAAACTACAAGTTCCGTTGAGTTTGGAAAATTCTGTGCACAGTAATCATCAGAATATCTCTTCGCTTGTCTCTGAAAATGTCCGGATTTTGAAATCATCCTGCAGATGCTCATTTTTACAGGCTTTTATTCAACTAGGTGATTACAGCATATGGAAAAATATACATAAACGGAAGAATCATACACTGCTTCGACGGGCACTTCCGGTAATCAATTCCGCTGTGATAAAGGTCCATTAAAACGCGCAACACTGCAGTGGGTGGACAGTGACTATACGAGAAAATAGAACTGTGTGTGAACGAACACCACCGTTCAAAAATTCGGGGTAAGAAAGATTTATAAAACACTTTTATACAGCACGGATGCATTAAATGTATCAAAAGTGACAAAAGAGTTGAAAACGTACAGTCACAAACAATATCTATTTCAAGTAAATTCTGTTATTTTGAACTTCCTATGTATAAAAGAATCCTGAAAGAAAATGTAGCAAAATTATTAAGCAGCACAACTGTAAGAAATGTTTCTTTAGCAGCAAATCAGCATATTGCAATTATTTCTGAAGGATCATGTGACACTGAAGACTGGAGTAATGATGCTGAAAATTCAGCTTTGCCATCAGATGAATAAATTACATTTTCAAATTCTATTAAAGTTTTTTTAAACTGTAATAATATTTCACAATATCACTGTTTTTTTAACAGTTTATTACTGCATTTTTAATCAAATAAATGCAGCCTTGGGGAGCAAAAGAGAAAAAGAAAAAAAATCCCAAACTTTTGAACAAAAGCGTACTGTACATTCAAAATACAGGACTGACTGTATTCTGCTGCTTTGTGAATGTGACATTGGATTCTCTTTTGGTCAAGCATCTTTTTGCTGAATTCAAAAGACCGACACAAATCAATGGACCATCAAATCATTATAATATGCAAATCGTGGTGAAAGCTTTTCCTACATGTCATGTTTCCGCAGTATTATGCATTATGTGTTCATGATCTGGTCCTACCAGGGACGAAGGGTGGCTGGTGCTGGTACGGTGTGTCTTTGCGTCGTGGTGACAGGTCTCCGGGTTCCTCAGACAGTGTGTCCAGGTGTTTTTGAGAGAGTCTTGGAGGATGATGACTCTCTTGTTCCTCTTGCTGGCTATCGCTGTGCTCTCTACCTGCAGGACGAACACAGCGTGAGTCCCAGCATGCACCTGTCCCAGTGTGACCTGACTTACCCATCTAGAGCCAGTTGACTAGACAAAGGTAGTTCAAAGGTTGATTGCGATCATCTTGATGCAGAAGAGTATAGACAATTAGGAGGTTATGATAAGCCCTGGTGAAGCATGTTTTTTTTGAGCAAACACAACTGCAGAATGAATTAATATTTTTTTAAGTTTCATCTTTCATCTGGACAAGCTTGTTGGACACCTTTGTAATGCACTTGCTCATTCAAAAATAGACAAAGTTACTGCTCATATCTACTTTAATAGGGAAACACTAACATTTCCTAATGCCCACAACTGTTATGTTGTTGCGACATTTTCAAATCAGCAATAAAATCTGACATGGATCACATTTTGAATAGTCTCTTTTAAAGTTACAAAAAAGCATGCCTTTATTGAAAAGCTGAACTGAAAAGCAGGACTTTAATTTTTACAGTCGCCATATTGAATGAGGTGATTTTTTGCCAGTTATTTTTATATCTGATTTCTTGCTGCTAGGATGCACAGAAATGACATACTTCACCTTTAAGCCTCATGACATGTCTTATAGCAAAATAACGCAAAGCGTGCTGCAAGGATGACATATTTTTGTAGGCCAAGACCTAGAAATTAGTTTGCATTTGAGTACTTTTAGATGTTTCCATTGTCCTGAAGTCAATGCAATTTATGAAGGGGTTTTTGGTTAATTGGATAAGATAAGGTTTGTGGTTAACACAAGATCAGTTTTACTCTACAACATAAAATACATCAGTAATACCTCCTTGTGATTTTTTTTTAAAGGTTTTACTTGTCTTGAAAAAGCTGGTTGCAAACAAGTGGCTAAATGGGACTTCTGAAGTTGTCAAGGACATTAAACATCATCCCAACAAAGAGGTAAGCTCATTGGCTCAGTAGTCACTTTTACAATCACGCTGTTTATATTCACGCTCTTGCAAACTATTCTAACTTAAACTTTCATTGATTGTTTTTTTTAAATAAAGATTGAAATAATTGTCGAAGCTTAATGGTGGTGACGTTGAAGTCAAGCAGCCTTGGTGTAGTTTATAGTCTATGTTTAGCTTTTTACTTCAAAAAATTTTTAATTTGTGAAGATTATCATGATGAACAAATCATGTAAGAATCATAAACTTTTTTTCGGTCACAGATCTGCAATAATCCAAAAGCCAATGGAAAAATCCTATTGGGTTTTTGTTGAGGGAATCAGGGTGATGCTATAGCAAAAATGCCTACCGAAATACGTCAACACTGCAGCGCTCTATTCAGTCTTCATTTATTTATCTAAGATTGGGACATTTTGGAAGTGGGAGATGAAAAAGCAAAAGCACAGTAACATTAGATAAACAGCACTTACTCAAAATTATTTACTTCATTCCTTATTTTTTTTATTTCAAGCTCCAAAAAAGTTTATTTCATTGTCTCTACTTTAAAAGAAATTATTACAACTGATCTGAAAGTGCCAAAAATATGCTGCCCGCATTTCACAGATATACATATTGGAAATATTTCAAATGCCATTTTATCAAATAGAAAAACAAACAGGACAGATCATTTTAGTACAGAGTTCAAAGTGAAGAACAAGCATTTCACTTCACACAAATAAAACTGATTAAAGGAAGTCATCACTGGAACTTTGAAAGAGGTGAGAAAGTACAATGCGTGTTTTTAGAGAAAGCAGAAAGTCTTCTTATTCAGAGTCCAAAGAGTGGAGGGGACAGTACATGTTTAGGAAGGGTCTGCGGTGTGCCAGGTACGTTATTATGGCTATCGAGAGACAGATGAAGGACTGCTCAAGTTTTTCTGCTCACTTCCTGAGGTGTCTGCTGTGTCTCCTGTATATGAATATACAAAACAATGGTAGTAATAATATTCAAAATAATAACAGAACAAAAATAAGAATTTAACAAAAAGTGGAGGAGAGACAGAGACAAAAAAAAAGTCTTGTCAGTCAAGTGCAGCAGATCTTCCAACCAAGCAATCAGCTTTTCTTTACATAATCGTACAAAAAAGATATTGTTTATGAAGGATAAAAGCACTCAAAATAAAATAATTAAATCAATAAGTAATTAAACAGATATTACATGTACTAATTTATTTTGTATTTTAAAAATAAACAGTTAATTAAATCTATTATATGTGCACATTTATTTTGCAATGATAAAATTAATCAATAAATGTACCAATTTAATTTGTAATATTTGATTAAAAAAATTATTGTTAAAAACATTTTTATGATATCCACTTACATAAAACCACTGCATAAAATAAACCAATGCATTAAATAATTAATTTTTCTTGATAATAGGCCTACTAAAAGTTTGTATTTCCAGCAGGGTTATTATGGTTAACTAAAACTGAAACTAAAATTAAAACCATAAAATCATAAATCATAAAAACATTTTTGTTACATGAAAAAAAAATATTTACTGTATATATTTTAGCTTGTTGCCAAGGCAATTTCCCATTTTAATTTAGTTTAACTTGATGTACTAAAATAAAATACAAAATGCTAAAACTTTAACTAAAAAATACAAACTGATTCAAAATATTGTAATAAACAATAGTATGATACTACAATTTTTACAATAGTTTACAATAATATGATAGTACTATTGTCTCAATGATACTAGAGTAACACTGGTTTCAAGATATCATTGTTAATAATACCAGGCTTCATTTCCAAATTCTTATTGCTGAACCATGAATTTACGGACCCAGAGGGATTTTTCATAATTAAATTATTTTCAAAGGTATTATTTAAATGCAGTAGTTTTGTAAAAGTTTTAATTGAATAAATTCGATTATAAATTGAAATAAATTAATGATTTATTTAATTGATTTCATTATTTAATTTAGAGCACATTGGTCCTCCATAATTCTCTGCACAGATTTATTTTAACCTGATTTTAATATATTTACAAGTGAGGGATTGTTACATGTACTTTCCTAGCTACCTGTAAATTGTTCAAAGCAACGATATTATCACTGCTTCCCAGTTTTTGTTCTGGACTTACCCCCGGCCCCACTGCTGCCTGGCTGCCCCTCAGTACTGACATAAGACTCATTGCCATTGGGCTCTGAGCTGTTGTGATTGGCCCACTGAGCTTCGTTGGCAAAATGCTGTGCTGTGATTGGACTGGGCGTGTCTGGGCTGTCAGAGAGCCCCGCCTCCTGCTGCTCCTGCCTCTGAAAGTGCTGCTCCACCACCAGCTGCAGCTCTGCACTCAACACAGGACACACAGCACAGCGCCACACAGTGGACACAGGCTATCAGCACAGGCGTGCAGTGTGCGGAACAGTGAGAGACCTCTGAACCCCATCCAAATGTATGACATCAATCAAAGTACACTCAACGGGGCGGCTATGAAATGGAAAATGAATGACTTGCGAGATGTATGCATGCTATGTATCTCAAACCAAAAAATTGTTCTAAAAAAAAAGACAAGTATTTAGTCATTAAAAGCATTTATTGCAATTTTTAAATACTATACAGGTTTGTTTCAGAAGTTGGGCTTAGGGCTGGGCAATATAGCAAAAATAAAAATAATTTCTTACATAGAGTTTTACTAAAATTAATGATATTTTATATATTAATAATATTTTATATTCGATTATATTAGTAATTTTTATAATATAATATAACAATAAACTTGCCAATGCTATGCTGTTTTGTGCATATTAGCAGCGAGCCACAAGACCAGTAAATATTGTGAAATTACTCTAATGACAAGCTCTTTAGGTAACATAATGGCCAAAAAATCTCATTAAAATAATAATGATATTCTCAGTGTTGCTTCAGTTTACTTAGTCAGAAAAAAATGAATGCTCAATATATCACCCAGCCCTAGTTGGGCTGACATCAGTTTTGATCAACAGCACTATATTTCTTGGTGACGAATCAAAGTAGAGAGCTAATGCACTGTAAGCTGATAGCTCTCTCATGAAGCAGGTCTGAAAGCATCTTAAGAGCTTACTGAAATACCTTGGGGGGAAAAAAAAGAAGAAGAAAATCAAATCAAGATACAAAACAATAAAAAGTAAATCAGGGAATCCTGAATAATAAACTACTGGTAACAAAACAGAACTGTGATCTACACAGAGACGATAGAGCGCAACAGATATAGATGAGTTTGTTTCTTCATCAGAACAGATTTGGAGAAATTTAGAATTGCATTACTTGCTCACCAATGGATCCTCCGCAGTGAATGGGTGCTGTCAGAATGAGAGTCCAAACAGCTGATAAAAAACATCACAATAATCCACAAGAAATCCATACACTCCAGTCCATCTTGTGAAGTGAAAAGGTGTGTTTGTAAGAAACAAATCCATCATTAGATTCTTTAACTTGAAACAAACTCATCTACATCTTGGATGGCCTGAGGGTACGTTTTCAGCAATTTTTCATTTTTGGATTATTTATTTCTTTAAATATGTTTCCACAAGAAGCCACAAATCTTGAAACAAGGAAATGAATACTTTCCCCCTCTTTTTTTTTTTGCTTCAAATCAAAGTATATAATATTATGATTGATCTCAGAGCTAGTTGGTTTAATTCATGGCTTTGAACCCTTAATTGAAGAGTATTTTGAAATCCCAATAGAGAAAGTGAATGGCGAAAACACTCCCGCAATCAAGAGCACTAAAAAGTGGGTGCTCAATAAACCGCTACATACACTCAGCAGTTTTACCCTGGAATGAGTTTAGCTCACCACTTTGTCGCTATCCAAAGCAATCTTCTCAAAACTTTTACCAATCTTTTCACAGACAAGAGACCCCTACTTACACAAATGAGGTTCTGACACCATTGAATCATGACTAGCCCACACCAGCACAGCACTCTAGCTTGGCATCACTGCAAATCAGATTGCTTTAGCTGTTTCTGCCCTGCACTGACCGAAAGGATGCTGAGTGTTCATTCAAAACTGCTCTGCCAGGCTGTCCATTTGAGGCCATCTCTCTAGAATGATGCATCTCTCTCTTCTCCCCCCACTCCAATCAATAACTCAAGCTAATGTGAATTTAGCACGTCCATGCCAGGAAATGGCCTTGTCGGACTCCACTGCTCTCCCTCCCCCATCTCATTGTCTTAAAACCTCGACTTTGTCGCAAACGTGGCCTGGCGGACAGTGCACATGTTTCGGCATGTTGCACGGTGGCACTTCAGTGCAGACGACCTGAGTTTGAATCCAGTTTGGGTCGTTTCCTGCTCTCTACTGCCCTTGTAATTGGCAAAAAAATAAGCAATTATTAAAATAAACAAACTCTACTCTCAAGATTGCATGTGCACTGATAAAAAGCGATGTCTGAAGATCACACATTTGCCACATGTGACATCGCTGGGGTGGCAGGGTTTCTTCAGGTTTTATGAAAGTAAATTTAAGACTTTTTAAAGACCTTTTCAAGACCAAGTAAAGAAAATTTAAGGAATAAATTGAAGGGAACAAAATACGCCAATAAGTTTTCTAAATGTAAATGTAAATGCACACAATGAGTTGCATTAGCAACACTTCAAAGTTTGAAAATACAACTTTCAACCTGAATTTGATTTATTGACATTTAATTAATAATAAAATTCTTAAGGCTTAAATAGCTCTGCTCCCAACCACTAAAATACTTTTACTGTAACTTCTGATCACACTGCAATAAAGTGATGTTTCCAGTGCAAATCTAATATTCTAAAATCAAGATAAATTTGCTTGAGAAACATAGTGACAAGAAAATAAGTCTTGGCTTTTTTTTTAATCATCAAACTAATCAAAATGAGTTGAGTTTATGATTAGAACGAGAAAAAATACCTGCCAACGGGCTCAGAAAAGTCAACTTAATTAAAAGGGAAAACAAGTTTTCATATCCCATTAACAGATATTTGTTCTTGTTTTAAGCATGAACTGACTTAATTTTGGGAGATTTCTCAGGAAACAGGATCATATCTTCATTTTGCATTTCAAGTAAAAGTATCTTAATTCAAGGATTTTAGATTTTGGAAGATATACATTTTTAGAAATGTTTGCGACATTTAATGCCATGAATTTATGAATTTTAGACTTTCTGCTCTGATTTAAATCCTTTCTAAGGCCTTAATTTGCGGAAGGGTGAATTAAGACTTTTTGAGACATTTCGAGAAACCCTGAGTGGAAACCCCACAAGAAAAGAGAAACAGTGGCCACATACACACTGAAAAATTTTAGGAGTGACAGAATCATTACAAGATTCAACACTGTATAAACTGCATAAACAAATAAATCGTAAAATAACTGCAGCTGAAAATCAGGAAGGAGTGAAAATTAAATGAAGTGCTATTTGACAGGAAAACTAAAGAATCAAAAATGTAAATAAAATCTGAAAAGCTGTTCACTAGATGCATTGCCATGATCTGTGCAAAAGACTTTACTTTGAATTAAGTCACTGCTTATAATGGTCAAATCTTTCAGATTAAAATAAAAATGTTTTTTTTTAATGAAGAACTATGAATGAATACAGGCAGTGTATTGTATATTGTACAGTGGGTTTAAAGTCGGAGACCACATTGAAAATCAGGCATTCAGAATTTAATTTTAACCCATGGATATACAAATGTTTGGGATTCTTACATTTTGAAACATTCTAAATAAGACATTTTTTAAATTGTGCAGTTATTTCTAGGCTATTAATCAAATCTGTGACAATGATCATGTGATTCTTAGATGTTCTTTCTTTTGTTGGAGCTCAAGATGCTCTTTTTGGATGATTCTCAAATCATGCTGGGAAAAACTGATGAATCTTCACTAGTGTACTCAGACTTTGGACCTCACTGTACGTGGTTAAGAGCGGAGGAACTGTATTAATATCAGCGACTGATCCATAAGCACGCGCAGTGTGAGTAGTCTGTTGAGTGGGCTGCATGTGTGGGTCATTGGATGCAAAACGCCGTCTCCATCAGTGAAATATGTAGTGTGAATATTAATGGAGAAGATGGCATGGCTGAGTAAGTAAGTGTACTGTGGATCATACTGTACACACAGATGGCATAGACATATCATTCCTACTATGCAGTAACTTTTCACTGCATTAATATATTGTTTTTTAAGATTGAAATCATATTAGTAATCACAAATAGGAGGGAATTTTACATAATTTCATAATTTATGCCCCTGATAATAAATAACTTATAACATGAAAAAGCATGAAAAAAAACATGTTTTCTGATCGTTTTTTTTATTTTTAACTGAAAATCAATTTATAGATTTCTTTTCTGTGTCCTGTCCAGTATCACTTTGCATCCTGTTAGTCCTCTGTGAAATCCTTTTAAGTAACAAAAATCAGCTCCTTAATTACATAATACTCCAGAAAGTGACATCATTTTTGAGGGAAAACAGCAGCACAAACATCAATAAGTACGGTAAATGTACAATCAATAAATAAGTACCAGGGTTATTATCATTAAATAAACCAAAAACTAAAACCATTATATTATATATATATATATATATATATAGCTAATATAACTTTTTTTCAGCTAGTAAAAACATTTCTCATTTTTGTTTAGTTTAAGCTAAAATAACGAAAATGAAATACTCTAAAGCCTAATAAAAACTATACACTTTTTAAAAACAAAAGCTAATAAAGATGCCAACGACACAAAACAAAACTACTAAAATTTAACTAAAATAATAATTATGAATATTAACAAAAAATAAAGTATAATAGTACAGTATATAAATTAGCAATGGATTTGATGAAATCTGTTTTGTTCCGTGCATCACTATAATCAGAATCCGACAAGCTTTATTTGCCAAGTGTGCAAATAAGTGAGATTAAGAATTAAAAGCAGTATAAAAATTAAAAATAATACACATATAGATGGAGTAAGCAGAAGACTTATGTACAGATGTGCACATTATAAATATTAATTATATGGCAATAATATATTATAAATATATTTACTCATATTAACTGTAATCTAAATCTAAATATTAATTGGGTTGTTTGACTCTAAAACAATCCATTTTGACTGATACTGTACAGTTACAGTATAAAAACAGTATGATAAAATCAATATACAAAGGTATAGAAAAATTTCAAATGTAAGCTCTATCTTTAGCTCTTAGTTTCCATCATCCAGTTAATTTCTTGTCATTATATAAATAATTAAGTTTTAAATATTAAAATTCACCTTTCTGAGTTTAGCCTTTATTCTGAAAATCTGGTCCTTTTATAGAAATACTAAGTTATGACAAAAGTATATTTGTGTTTTCAAATGTTACCGAACTCAAATGGTACTGCATAACAGGAATGATTCAGATGGTATGGTTAGGTAAGAGCCTGAAACGTCACATAATATGCAGATGGTGTATATGGTTGGATGCGGGTCTCATACCTCTCATGGTCGGTGGCGTGTAGACGCTCTGTTTCCTCTGGGCTGGAGACAGCTGGGCACTCTGGGCCTGGCGTGGACAGTGGAAAAGCACAGCGTGAGAGAGAGGATCTGATTTCACGCAGACTCTATTTCAGGAGCTTTGCTCCAGCAGGTAATCAATGGCAACTGCATCAGAGCTCCATCCATCTCATAGCAAACCCTCCACTGAGCATCATAGAGAGCTCTGCAGAGAAGCAGCCGGAGGCTTTGCTTACATACCGCCACATTCACTAAGACATCTGAAAAGAACACCGTGTGTTGTCTGATACAGTGATGGTGGAGACAGGAGTGAGGGAGATCAAATCTAATGCTCATTTTAAGTGCTAGGGTTAATCTCTCATCTCTGTTATTGCTTTAGATACAGTACTCACCTCTGTTTGACTGCTTGTAGCCTGCTTGTCATCTCCTGAAGGGGAAAAAGAACAGGGGGACTTACTTCTAATACCATTTTAATGCTTTAGAAATGTAGCTACAAAGAAAAACTTTATTCTTAAAATTATACTTAAAAAGTTTTAAAATTGACAATAAATATATTTACATTGTTCCAAAGAATTTCTATTTCAAATAAATGCCATTTGAACTAAAAAATATCTATCTATTTATCTATCTATCTATCTATCTATCTATCATTTTGCCATTAATTATAATAATCCGGTGAGATTTTTGTTTGCACAAGGAGTCTGACAACAGTCAGTGCTGCACACAGAGATCTGATCTCATCATCATCCAGTCCGTCTGGAATGACATGAAGAAACAGAACAAACTGAGACAGACTCAATCCAGGAGAACTGTGGCAACGTCTCCAAGATGCTTCAAGAAACCTACCTGCAAAGCTACAGTACTGTTAAAAGTTTTAGGCACTTGTGTAAAAATGCTGTATAACGAGGATGCTGTCAAAATAATGTCATAAATAGATTTTCTTTATCAATTAACTTCTATTAACTAAATTAAATAAACATTTGGTGTGACCATCCTTAAAACAGCTTTTGCTCTAGGTGCACTTGCACATAGTTTTTCAGGTAGCTTTGCAGGTAGGTTTCTTGAAGCAAAATGAATTTTTGGAAATGTAAACTGATATTTCTTACTGACACACTACAGCAAAAGATAGAAATAACTGACTTAAAACCATTTTTTTTAGCTGGTGAAAATACTAGTGTTCTAATAATTTTGGCCACCACTGAATATAGATATAGATATATATTAATGTGACTTGTAGATGGAATATATATACTACTGTTCAAAAATTTGCATGAAATTAATACTTTTATTTAGCAAGGATGCATTAAATTGATTAAAAGTGAGAGTAAAGGCATTTATATTGTTACAAAAGCTTTCTATTTCAAATAAATGTTGTTTTCAACTTTCTATTCAATAAATAATCCTGGAAAATAATGCTTTTCCACAAAAAAAATAGTTTTCAGCATTGATAATTATTTTTTCTTGTGCACCAAATCAGCATACTAGAATGACATCCAGATTCATCCAAATCTAAAGTATGTACAAACATTCTTCCAACGTTTTGTCTGAAACATTTTTAAATGTTTCAGACAAAACACGTATTTTTAATACGTAACATTTTTAAGTGTTAATACTTTTCAGAATGTTTAAAGAAAATTTAATAGTAACATTCACACAATGTTTGCAAAATGATTAAATAGACTGTTCCCTTAATGTTCACATAACCAAGAAAAAATTTTTTTTAAACTTTTTTTTTTTTTTTACGGACATTTTAATGTTCAGACAATATGTTTTCATTTTAGTTCAGGGACCACAACAACACTGTAAAAAATACGTGTAATTTTAACTGTAAAATTTTGTAAAAACGCTACTGAAAAAAAATGTTAATAGGTTAACAATAATTTTTTGACATTCGAGTCACATCTAATCTGTAAGATTGGGTCACAGAAACGTCTGCGTGCTTCATTTCTCCTGAATTTCTGTCTCCACAAATTCTGTTAAAGGACACTAAGAGCAAAGCCAAATTTAGACCAATTATATCTTGATCCAAGAATGGAATGCGTTAGGCGACTAACAAAATTAGATTTTACATTCCACTCCCAAGTTTCTTTTTCATAATGCAAAACTGCTTTTAGGGGGCCGACCCATTTCTTTCCGCGACTGCACTAAGAGAGGCTTATTTGTTAATTTCGAGACTTGAAAGACCAATTTATCTTCTAGGATCATCATGTTTCTTTCAGAGCATCTCACAAGTTCATGCATGCTCTCAAAGCTTATGCGCCTTGAGTTTGACTCTGTCATCCCTGCATGAAGTGTTTGGAGCCCATGGACTCCAAATGATTTCATAAAATTCTGGAATGTTCAACCTTTTTTAATTGGTGGATTTTGCAGTGAGGATCTGGAACTTTTGCAATCTGGTATAATTGGAAGGTTGTTATTGCTGTAGCTTCAATAAAACAGAATCATCAAATTATTCTTTATCATTTTGTCACAGAATTTATTCCACAGAATTCTTTTTTAAGATAAAAATATGTTTTATTTAATAAATTGTATTTCATGTTTTTGAAAGAAGTCTCTAATGCTCACTAAGGCTACATTTATTTGATCAAAATACAGTAAAACAGCAATTTTGTGAAATTTTACTAAAATTTAAGTTTTTTTTTTATTATTTGAATATATTTTAAAATTCATTCAGTGTCATTACTCCTTCCTTCTAATTCCTTCTAATGTGTTGATTTGGCACTCAAGAAACATTTTTTTTTATTATTATCAATATTGAAAACAGTATTTTTGTGGAAGCAAAAAGTTATTTTTAAAAAAAAGTTTTTTACAGGATTATTTGTTTAATAGAAAGTTGAAAACAACAGCATTTATTTGAAATTGAAATATTTTGTAACAGTATAAATGTCTTTACTGTCTTTACTGTCTTTACTCAATTTAATGCATACTTGTTGAATGAAAGTATTAATTTCATGAAAAAAAAACATACTGACCTAAAACTTTTGAACAGTAGTAAATATTTGCCACCAAAATATCTTCAGATGTTACTGCATGCAAAATTATTAGTTAGTTGTATTTATTTAGAAGAAAAATGCACATGGGTCCTATGTGTGAATTAACTTGATACATCCACTAAAATCAACTTAATTCGTTGCAAAAATGGTTAAAAAAAAAAGTGAAGTTATAGTCAAGACAAAATAATTTGCTTGTAAATGCTATTTAGTTTGAAAATGAAATTCATATATTTTGGAGGGCCACTGTATATATTTAGCATGTGTGATCCTGAACCACAAAACCAGTCATAAGGGTAATTTTTTATTAACTAAATAAGCTTTCCATTGATGTATGGTTGGTTAGGGTATAGGACAATATTTGGTCAAGATACAACTATTTGAAAATCTGGAATCTGAGGATGCAAAAAAATCAAAATATTGAGAAAATCACCTTTAAAGATGTCCATATTAAGTCCTTAGCAATGCATATTACTAATCAAAAATTAAGTTTTTATATATTTACGGTAGGAAATTTACAAAATATATTCATGAAACATAATCTTTAATTAATATCCTAATGATTTTTGGCATAAAAGAAAAATCGATAACTTTGACCCATACAATGTATTGTTGGCTACGGCTACAAATATACCCGTGTGACTTTGTGGTCCAGGGTCACATATACTGAATTGTTTTGAATGTAGTCTATGTTTTGTATTGTACTTTCATACAATGAAACCTATGTAGTCAGAGGACTTTATGCACCACTACTGGACTGACGTTACACTTGTTTAAGGTGGAAAGAAGAATTTAAAAGCCCCTGATCTCTCTTAAAGCCACTGAGCATCTTTATTCCCTCACCTAATAGCCACTTAAGACTTTAAATGGAGTCCGAGCAAATGCTGGATTATGACTCCAGACCTGACGTTAAGTAGAACCAGAGGCACACAGAGCCACAGTAGCCAGAAGAGCTTTCTGCTTTTATGGGCCCACTGGCTCCACACACGAGGACCTCGTTACAAAGATGTATCGCACAAAACGTCCCTGCCAATGCCACAGGTTCTGCTCCATGAATGCTGCACTAAATGACCACTCTAACCACAATAACAAGCCAAGCCGCTCTTCAACTTCATCTCCTGCTCGCGGTTATGTGGTGCCCAGTTTATGACAAGCAGCAATCGTGTGACGCAAGTTCATAAAGCTTCAAAAACTTTCTTTATAAGGGACCGATTCCAAGTGTTTTGGATCAGAGGAAGAAATGCCAGCCAAACAAAGAGGTGCTTGTTTTGTGAATGCAGCTCTGTGCGTCCCCCCTCCTCAACACGCCCCTGGGATCAGAGAAAGAAATGCCAGCCAAACAAAGAGGTGCTTGTTTTGTGAATGCAGCTCTGCGTCCCACCTCCTCAACACGCCCCTGCGATCTACATCCAAAATCAGCAGGGGAAAATAGGCAGCCGTTCTCCACGCACAACCGCAACGCCACAACAACCACCCAGCGATCGTCTGCATCAATCGGGAAAAACAAACAGCTCTGAAATTAACAGCACTTCCCAGTCATTTGTCAGGTTTGAATGGCTTTGCTGGAGCGCATGTCATCTCTGTTGAGTAAGACCTGGCAACCGACGGGAGACAATAAACGCTCTTAGTCAAGGGAAGCTCGTGAGCTCATAACAAGGCCCTCTTCTCAAGCAGAACTGGCAGATGGCAATGCTGGCTCCAGCGAGGAGGTTTGGTTAAGCTTTATCAAGAAAACCAGCCATCTCTGCCAAGTCAAACACAAGAGTATGGGCACATATGATCTCTGTGAGCTTCCAGCCAAGACTAGTCCTGAACACTCGGATGAGGTGGATCATTGCTATATTTATTAACGGGTATTGAACCATTTATGAAGCCACTCTGACGTTTATGACAAGCAGCAATCGTGTGACGCAAGTTCATAAAGCTTCAAAAACTTTCTTTATAAGGGACCTATTCCAAGTGTTTTGGATCAGAGGAAGAAATGCCAGCCAAACAAAGAGGTGCTTGTTTTGTGAATGCAGCTCTGCGTCCCACCTCCTCAACACGCCCCTGCGATCTACATCCAAAATCGGCAGGGAAAAATAAGCAGCCGTTCTCCATGCACAACCACAACATTACAACAACCACCCAGCGATCGTCGGCATCAATCAGGAAAAACAAACAGCTCTGAAATTAACAGCACTTCCCAGTCATTTGTCAGGTTTGAATGGCTTTGCTGGAGCGCATGTCATCTCTGTTGAGTAAGACCTGGCAACCGACGGGAGACAATAAACGCTCTTAGTCAAGGGAAGCTCGTGAGCTCATAACAAGGCCCTCTTCTCAAGCAGAACTGGCAGATGGCAATGCTGGCTCCAGCGAGGAGGTTTGGTTAAGCTTTATCAAGAAAACCAGCCATCTCTGCCAAGTCAAACACAAGAGTATGGGCACATATGATCTCTGTGAGCTTCCAGCCAAGACTAGTCCTGAACACTCGGATGAGGTGGATCATTGCTATATTTATTCACTGGTATTGAACCATTTATGAAGACACTCTGACACTGGATGTTTAAGAAAATATATCACTGATTCTTGAGACTCAGGACAAAAACATGACACATCTTTACATTAGTTTTGAAAATACATATTATCACTGGAATGTTCGTAATACATATAAAACACTTCATTTTATTATATTTACAGTTTATTTTAGCAAAATTATGACATTAAATATTACTCACAACCCCTAACATCACCTCAAACCAATTATTTGTACATATTAAAATACTATAAAATATAATATAATATAATATTTAAAACAGTAATATGTTAAAAAGTTTAATGTAAAAAAAATATACCTGTTTTATAATGTGGTTTGGCATTTGTCGTTTGTTGTATGTATATATATATATATATATATATATAAAATACCTGGTGAGTTACACAATTATACAATTGTTTAATTATATATAAGTGTGATTATTTTTTTCTGTCACAACCATTTCAGCATATCAACTTACACTGTAAAAAATGTTTGGGAATTTCAGATAGGTTTAATATTTTAAGTAGGTCCTGTTAGCAACTGGATTTAATACATTTGTGATATGCAAAATAAATGGAAAAAATATAATATTCTCTCTGACTGAAATTACAGTTTAGTAGATAGAGCTGAAAATCAATTTGAAACCATCATATAATATAAGTGAATGCTAAATTTACCAGTATTTATCAACAAAATCACATATTTTGTGAGGAAATTAAAGAAACAGGACCCAAACATGTGAAAACCTCCGAACATGCTGAAAAATATTAATTCTAAACAATTCCTTAATACATAGAGTAAACTTGATTTTTAGTTCTCTAGCCTGTTTTGTACTAATTCTCAAAAATCACTGATGTCTGACCTCAAAGTAGCCAGTGCATTGAAGGAATTCACTGTCACAACATGAGCATAATATGACATTATGTGTTTTTCTGCATTCAAGTGTTTCTGGGAAGGTCCAATTTACAAGCTTGGAAGTCGCAATTACGATTTGATGCGTTATAGATTTCTGGTCTGAATAAACTGGACGCATTGAGCAATTTCATATTTCTCTCTTTTCAGTTGACAAACACAGGAAGCGTTTTTAGCACTAATGCAACACTGTAGATCAAAGGACGCGCATTAGGTGTGGAAATTTTTGCTATATCTGTGTATTTTATCATTTTCATGCTGCCGCAGAGAATTATGGGAAGTTTTGTCCCACAAGCCTGGCGCCTCATAAACGTGGCTAAATAAGAAGTGCTGTCTGGCAAGCTTTGTTTTTATTCTTCATCAAAATACAAAGTACAAAGTCAATTATACAGACTATGTTAACAATTAAAATGTAATTATGAACGATACCAATTAGCTTCCACCTTCATTGTTTAATTTCCAAGCAAAAACATTGTGATGCCATTCATGTGTGCTCAAATCGTGAACGAGATCGTTCTGACATAGCTTGAAGGCAGCATTTGTTTAGACTCTGGAATGGTTTCTCTACATTTACAGTGCCAAAAACTGGTTTCTCATGTGGGCTGTTGAGTGGGATTAGGGTCGAGGTTACCGTGTTTACTGATGACGCTAATGTGCTGGCATTTCCCTCAAGTGGAAAACATATGAACTTTCTCAGCATAATGTAGGTTTGAAAACAAAAGTCTTCAGGTATAGACCACATGAATGTTCCATGAAAGTCTTTAGGAACAACTACAGTATTTTACTGTATGTAAAGACAGTTTCTCAGAGTAAAAATGTAAAAAAAGATAATTGTGAGTTTAAAATAAGAAATGAAGTGAGATAAAATGTCTCACTGTGAGATTTTCAAATGTGATATAAAAAGTCACAATTACAGTATGTTAAAAAGTTGTGGTTTTTAAAGCCACATTATTTGTGAGATATAAAGTTACAATTGTGAGATATAGATTGACATTGAGAGATAGAAAGCCACATTGTGAGATTTAAAGTAATTGTGAAATACAATATAAAGTCACAGTGTGAGATACAGAATCACAATCATGAAATATAGTCATAGTAACATAGTAACAATTGTGAGATATATAGTCATTTTGTGAGATATTACATTTACATTTACATTTAGTCATTTAGCAGACACTTTTATCCAAAGCGACTTACAAATGAGGACAATAGAAGCAATCAAAACTAACAAAAGAGCAACAATATGTAAGTGCAAATGACAAGGCTCGGTTAGCCTAATGCAGTACACGTAGCAAGGTATTTTATATATATATATATATATATATATATATATACATACAGTATATATACAGACACACATATACATATACATATACTTGGGCGGGTCATTCCACCAGGAGGGAACAGTTAATGAGAAAGTCTGTGAAAGTGATTTTGTGCCTCTTTTAGATGGCACAATAATACGCCGTTCACTTGCAGAACGCAAGCTTCTAGAGGGCACATAACGCTGAAGTAATGCATTTTGGTAAAGGGGTGCAGAGCCAGTGGTGGTTTTGTAGGCAAACATTAATGCCTTGAATTTAATGCGAGCAGCTACTGGTAGCCAGTGCAAATTGATGAACAGAGGTGTGACGTGCATTCTTTTCGGCTCATTAAAGATTAATCTTGCAGTGGCATTTTGGATTAATTGTAGAGGTTTGATAGAAGTGGCTGGAAGACCTGCCAAGAGAGCATTGCAATAGTCCAGCCTGGACAGAACAAGAGCTTGAACAAGGAGTTGTGTTGCATGTTCTGAAAGAAAGGGCCTGATCTTCCTAATGTTGTATAAAGCAAATCTGCAGGACCGGGCAGTTTTAGCAATGTGGTCTGAGAAATTCAGCTTATCATCAATCACAACTCCAAGGTTTCTAGTTGTTTTTGAAGGAGTTATGGTTGATGAGCCTAACTGGATGGTGAAATTTTGATAAAGTGACGTGTTTGTTGAAACCACAAGCAGTTCTGTCTTAGCCAGGTTGAGTTGAAGGTGATGGTCTATCATCTAACAAGAAAATGCCATGTGAGACAGAGAAGAGAGAGAAGTGGTCCAAGAACTGAGCCCTGAGGCACCCCAGTAGCTAGATGTTGCGACTTGGACACTTCACCTCTCCAAGACACCTTGAAGGACCTATCTATCTAGATATAGTCACATTTGTTAGATATATAGTAATATTGTGAGATATAAAGTCAATTATGAGATATATAGTCATATTGTGAGATATAGTCACATTTGTGAGATATATAATAATATTGTGAGGTATAAAGAAAACATTGTGAGATATAGTCACAATTGTGAGATATAGTCACAATTGTGAGATATATAGTCACATTTGTTAGATAAATAGTAATATATTGTGAGATATAAAGTCAATTATGATATAGTCATATTGTGAGATATAGTCACATTTGTAAGATATATAGTAATAATGTGAGATATAAAGTTACAATTTTGAGATATATAGTCACATTGCGAGATATTGTCACAGTTGTGAGATATATAGTCCTATTGTGAGATATAAAGTCACAATTTTGAGATATATAGTCACATTGTGAGATATAAAGTCAATTATGAGATATATAGTTGTATTGTGAGATATGAAGTCATAATTGTTAGACAGAGTCACATTATGAAATATAAAGTCACTGTTGTGAGATTTAAAGTTATTGTGAGATATAAAGTCACACTGGGACATATAAGATCTCATTTGGAGCTTTAAATTAATACTGTGAGATATATAGTCACATTGTGTGATATAAAGTCACAGTTGTGACATAAAGTCATGGTTGTGGGATATAGTCACATTGTGAGATATGAAGTCATCCTGGGAGATTTAAAGTCACACTGAGAGCTATAAAGTCACATTGTGGTATGTAAAGTCACAATGTGGGATATAAAGTCATAATTCCCTTTTTATTTACTCTGAGGCAAGAACAGGCTTCTGTATTAACCTTCTAAAAGGGTCATTTGTAGATAGTAGGTATAGTTGAAGCTCAGCAAAATACATCCCATCCATTTCCAAAATAACCCTGAATTCCACTCATAGATAAGCCATATTGTTCTACATTGAGGTTAAACTGAGCGTTCACCCAGAAGAGACAACACTTGAAAAAGATGACAGAGCTACAGTGCACCGGTCCACACAGCCTGTCCGCTCCCATATGCTGACGCCATAGGTGGGATGTTTGTGCTGATAGCGGCCTGTTGACCGTTGCCACTTTCACAGCATGTTGTGCTGTTCCGACCCAAGGCTAGATTACAGACGCTCCGACGTGAAATGACATCGTCAGACCTATCAAGTTGTCCTTTAAACCAGAAGAGCACATTTCCTCCCGCAATATCATATAATGATTGTACATGAGAATTGGAGAGGGCCTATTTTCATAACAATACAGAAATCCATGACCTTATGTAAACAATAGCGGAAATTCAAAAGAAATACTCCACAGCTGAAATACTACAGCACCGAACCTTGAAAAACACCTCCAAATGATGCACAAATAGACCAACTCTTATTTGTTTTTGAAAAGAACAGTCATGAGTTCTAGTACTAATGCATTAGGGATGCCGATCCAGTTAACCGAAGCAAACATACAGAGTTAGAGATCTGCACAATGAGAGAATACTGAAAACTTTACCCTAAAGTTACAGCTTAATGAGAGACAGACCATTCACTGTAGATTCTTACCTTAATTTAGATGCACAGAAGGGCTGTAGTTCAATAGCGCCTTGTTTGCTATGACCCAACGGTCCATGTAGGTTGAACCAACCCTTTCAGTGACTACAAAGAAGCACACACACAGTTTAATGTTTTAAGGCTCTTACCTGATGCACTGGGCTCATTGTAGATGACCAAGGTGGCTGGAGTAGGTCTGCGTTTGCGAATCTGAAGAGAAAAAATATTCTATTATACTAATTATACGGCCATTAACAAAAGTACAGTGGTTGTTGTAAAACCCATTTAACTGTGTTAAAATCACTATGATACACATCCCTGAGTGGCTTATTGGTTTAATTTAATACAATGTCCTGCTGGAAAAACCCCAAGCCTAAGCTGGTTCACTGGTTTAAGCAGATCCCCCCAGCCCTACCAATAGGAAAATGCTCCAAAACCCCTCTAAAACCAGTTAATAGACCACCAAAGATTTTTTGTTTATTAATTTGTTTAGCAAAGCAGCAACAGTAATATAATAATCTAAATGAAAATAATAGAATCATACTAATAGATCTATTTGTGCATAGGGCAATAATATATAATATGCAAATGTTTAATAAACATTCCAACCACTTATGTATACCACGTACAATATATATATATATCAGAATTTAGCTTGCAGTTGTAGTATTACCATGGTACTTTTTGTTACTTTTGTAAGTGCTAACTGACAATAACAGATGGAACATGGGCGTAAAATGTTCATGCTGACTGATTTACCCCATGTGTCCAGATACCAGCATTTGTTGGGTGATTCACTGGGGTCAATACAATCAATTCCCTAAAGAAGACTGCTGGGTTTAGATCACTTTTAGCCTCACAACATGCTGTCTCAACACATGTGAAACAGCATGAGCTCACACACAACAATGTCGTCCACCTCCATGCGGTTTGAAATATACACTGTAAAAAATGACCGTGAATTTAACGGTAAAAGACTGTAAAAATGCTACAGTAAAAACCTGTTAAATGGTTAACGGTAAATTCCCCTACTATATACGGTGAAAAACTGTATTGGACATTAGGGATGCCGATCCAGTTAACCGAAGCAAACAGTTACAGTTACAGCTTAATGAGAGACAGACCATTCACTGTAGATTCTTACCTTAATTTAGATGCACAGAAGGGCTGTAGTTCAATAGCGCCTTGTTTGCTATGACCCAACGGTCCATGTAGGTTGAACCAACCCTTTCAGTGACTACAAAGAAGCACACAGCTTGTTTAATGTTTTAAGGCTCTTACCTGATGCACTGGGCTCATTGTAGATGACCAAGGTGGCTGGAGTAGGTCTGCGTTTGCGAATCTGAAGAGAAAAAAAATTCTATTATACTAATTATACGGCCATTAACAAAAGTACAGTGGTTGTTGTAAAACCCATTTAACTGTGTTAAAATCACTATGATACACATCCCTGAGTGGCTTATTGGTTTAATTTAATACAATGTCCTGCTGGAAAAACCCCAAGCCTAAGCTGGTTCACTGGTTTAAGCAGATCCCCCCAGCCCTACCAATAGGAAAATGCTCCAAAACCCCTCTAAAACCAGTTAATAGACCACCAAAGATTTTTTGTTTATTAATTTGTTTAGCAAAGCAGCAACAGTAATATAATAATCTAAATGAAAATAATAGAATCATACTAATAGATCTATTTGTGCATAGGGCAATAATATATAATATGCAAATGTTTAATAAACATTCCAACCACTTATGTATACCACGTACAATATATATATATATCAGAATTTAGCTTGCAGTTGTAGTATTACCATGGTACTTTTTGTTACTTTTGTAAGTGCTAACTGACAATAACAGATGGAACATGGGCGTAAAATGTTCATGCTGACTGATTTACCCCATGTGTCCAGATACCAGCATTTGTTGGGTGATTCACTGGGGTCAATACAATCAATTCCCTAAAGAAGACTGCTGGGTTTAGATCACTTTTAGCCTCACAACATGCTGTCTCAACACATGTGAAACAGCATGAGCTCACACACAACAATGTCGTCCACCTCCATGCGGTTTGAAATATACACTGTAAAAAATGACCGTGAATTTAACGGTAAAAGACTGAACATCAGAGTCTGTTTTAAATAAGAGATAACCTTCTTGAGCCGTCACTTGACCTATCAAGCCAGTACTGCGTTCTCACAACATCAATGTTTGTTGATCGTGTACATCTGTTATCAAGCCCAGCCAACTCACTAGTTGCATGACCACAAGTTTCTCATGACCTCACTGGATATTGCTGCATTATATGATGCGAATGCTGCTGGTGACACCAAGGTAACATTATATTAAAATGGCAAAAGCTGAGCAAAAACTACAACCTAACTAGAAAAAAGACCTTGGATTGGATCTTAAAGCATCTTTCAATTTGCAGATATTGTTTAATCAGGGCCAGTACACATTAATAATACATAAAATCTATGTAAAATACATACATACAACACTTTTAACATTAAAATCCCTTTAAATGTTCCCCATTTTAATTTGACAACAACTTTTTTTAATTTCTTTTAATTCTGGTGGGAGTCATGGGTTCCCCAAAAGGCAAATGATAACTGACTAAAAGTACTTCTCTTCCTGCAGGGTCAGTAAAAATCTGAACTACTAGACTGATTGTGCCAGCACACAAAGTCACTGAGCCATGAACCTGCATCAGACCAGGTTCTTAAAAAAATAAAATAAAATGCTCCAAGAAACAAGAGCGAACACTGCCTTTACTTACAGAGAACTTACTCAGCACAAGAGAGACTGCCACTGATTGGACAAGTCGGCATCATCATACTTTCCTGTTATGACATTGTCAGCAACAGCACCAACATCAAACACTTTTACTGCCGGGCATGAAGCCTCACCGCTGGATCCGGATCCATCAATGAACAGCTCTAGCACAATAAGAATCTATTCAGCTGCACGAAAGACAATTTGACAAAGAACAAAAACTTTTTTTTTTTTACCACCAATTCACACTCTTTGAATTACACCTATCAAAATAGTCAACAAAAACTGTTTTGTACTGAAATTTGACAGCAAATTCTTAATTCCCACTATTTGATCAAGCCATTCCAGTGGTGTGCTTTAAAAAATTACATATTTTCCAAGCACTACAATCTCACCACGTATGACATCATATCATAAAACTGATTTTGGCAGCAATCTGCACAGATCTGATGCTTCAAGACAGCCTCAAGGGAGCCGAAGAGCAATGCAGGCCAGTCTCCATTAGGCACAATGCAATAAAAGAGCTTCTCTCTACTTACATGCTCGGCCGCCTGGGGATCCAACTGGCTCTGGAAGAGTGGAACGGCAAACTGAATTTTCTTAGGGCTGTTGGGCTCCATGCTGAACGAGAGAGCTGACGGAGAGAGAGATGGAGACAAACTGGACCCTACTTATCAGACCCTGTGATTTCCTCTCCCTCCTGTACGGCCCGCCTTCCTTTACTCCACAGAGAGAGAGAAAGAGAGAGTGAGAGAATGAGCCACACAGACAAACAGCAGAACAAATAGTCAGTCTGTCCTTCCCACATTCGTGTTGTCCCACTCACTTTGCTGTGGTTCTGTGTCCCATAAACCTCAGAGAAGCAGAGATGGCTGCAGGTCTTCTCAGTACGAGTTTTCCGACTGCTCCGGGACACGCTCAGATCTCTCTCTGCTTTGCTGTCTCTCTCTCTCTCTCTCTCTCTCTTTCTCTCACTATCATTAGCAAGACTCAGAGCAATGCAATATAAGCCCCCACCGGGACCTGCTGATGCTCCTACATTATTTATGATCCTGATTCAGGATGCTGTCGGCAGTTTTCGCATCACATGGCCGGATTTCTCTGCACGGACACGGGTAAACTGTGAGACAAGAGAATGTTCTTTATAATGTATAACAAGCTCTATCACACTGGCACTTCATTTATGGATTTTTAATAATTCAGGGATTCTTGGGAGGTGGGAATGATTCACTGTCCTGCTAAAATAGCCGTTTTATTTTTAGCCAGAGCGGATGTAGTATAAATCAAGGATTTAAGACAAAAGTGAAGAATGCTTTTGTGTAGTAATATGTAAAATATTAAATGAAGATTCCAGTACTTTTGATACAATGGATTTTTGTGACATTTACAGGCATCTGGGACTGGCATAGGGCATTTTAAACTTCATTAAATAAAGATTGCACTCACAAAGAGCAATATCTAGCTGATATATTTTATATTAATGACACTTTCTAAGGCAAACATCACTATTGCTATTGGTTTTGGTATTTGAATAAAACATAAACTATACATAAAAGGTATATTAAACTTGAGTGCACATGTTGTTCTGTACCATCTGGTCTACAGACATGAATGACAGCTAAAATGATATGGTATATTGAGGCAGGGGCGTAGATTACGCGGGGGACGTGTCCCCCCCCCCCCTTTTAATATCACGTAAATTTGTCCCCCGCACTTTTTCGGGCAAGTGTGTTCGCATAGAGGTTTTCAAGAGCCGGTGTGAATAAATATAGATTTAAATTCAAAGAGACAGGATAGTCTGTGCATCATCTGATGTTTTATTCGGACCCAGAATAAGGCGAGATGAACATCGCGGAGCGCTAAACACTCATGCAGTGTATGTTTCATTTCATACTCGAAGCCAGAGGGCGCTCTCACGCAGAAAGTCGTA
>NW_015654351.1:133014-134696 GCF_001515625.1 Sinocyclocheilus rhinocerous
TATATTTTAAAATGTAATTTATAGTGATTTCAAAGCTAAATTTTTTGCATCATTACTCCAGTCACACGATCCTTTTCTCTATATAATTTTTCTTTAATATATATATATATATATAATTTTTTTTCATATATAACATTTCTGTCCCCCTCACTTCTGAAATTATGGCTACGCCCCTGTATTGAGGTAGATGTGTGCTATTATGTTTCTAGACTTACAATTTTTGCATGGCAGATGATAAAACAGGAAATAAATAAATAAATCCCATTGAATATCATAGAGACCTGGGAGTGGGAATTATTATTATTCTTGACTTGGGCTATAAGTAACAACAAAACATAGCCTTGGGAACCAACCACAACACCCTTGGTGCCACTGAGCTTTGCACATACAAACCCTCCCTTATAAAATGTTAAAATGTTGTTTTATATATTAATATAAATCCAGGCATGAAATCACCATGTAAAACACCATGATATTTCTACTAGGTTTTCCACAACCTTGAAATAAAGCTGACATTAAACATAAATATTAGATGGAAAAACCTAAAACAAAACTTTAAAAACTAGAAAAAAAAAATAGAAATGTTGCCTTTGTAACTAACTGAAAAAATAAGATAAGAACCAACCTTTTGATAATAAAAAGGGTTTTATTAAAATAATAAATTGATATTTATTGTAAAAACCAACTTTTACATTTTATTAAAGAAAGAATTTGCAATTCAGTTTTAGCTGCATACTGGAGCCTACCATTACAATATGTTCAATACAATTTAACCAACTTTTTTTTTATCATTTAATTTGACCTTTTGGTTATAGTTTTGCAGAGATATCTCCATTTCTCCCTTCAAGTTGTGTTTTAGACAGGCCGCAGATTAATGACCAAGCAGGCAGGTGGATCAATAGCAGTTTCTCATTGGCAGATGTCCAGTGACCCGAGCAAGCAGCATAGGTGGTGTCTGTCCTGGGTTACGGTTAGGATCAATACATGGTCACACTTTGAACTATTACGCCACAGTTTACTTTCGTTATCCACAAAAATGCCATTGCTTCTTTTTCAAGGAACTGGAGAAAATTGAGATAATATCAAGTTTAAGTGTGTGCCGTATGTGTGTACTTTAGTATTATTTATATATATATTTTTGTGAATATTTTAAACATTTAGAGTTATTATTATATTTGTAGTTTTCATTTTTTATTTTAGTTTTAGTAATTTTGCTATGTGCTTTTGTCGTTTTAATTACATTTTTGTTTTTAATATTTCTATTTATCTTAATTTTTTCAGTTTTTCACTCTCTTAAGTTACTAAACTTATTTTCATGAATAGTTTTTTATTTATAAGTTATATATATATATATATGTAAGGGATAATGTACATCCAGCCGGTTGTTATCTCAGATTATTACACGGCTCTGTGGAATACTTGATTCTGATTGGTCAGTCGCGACATTCCGAGGTAAGCTATCCCTCGATAACAACCGGTAAAAGCTAATAACACAGACCAAACGCAAAGCTTCCACCAAGCAAAAATAGTTCAAGCAAGAGTACAGCGCCGACTGCTGTTACTCGGATGAGCCTGTGTTATTAGCTTTTACCGGTTGTTATCGAGGGATAGCATACCTCGGAATGTCGCAACTGAGCAATCAGAATCAAGTATTCCACAGAGCCGTGTAATAAATAAATAAA
>NW_015654351.1:134798-161648 GCF_001515625.1 Sinocyclocheilus rhinocerous
GAGCCGTGTAATAAATAAATAAATAAATATATATATATATAGCTAATTTATTCCTTGATTTTTAACTGCCACTCTACTCTTCCATAAAAACACTAGAGCCATAGCTAAGTAAATTGTTCCGAAACAGAATGTTTTCTGTTTTTTTCTGCTTGTTAAACTAGATTCAACAAATAGTATATTATAGTCAAGAGTCAGCGTGTGTAACCTGGGGTTAGCCTGAGGAAAAAAAGGGAGTCTAAGAATCCTGAAGAAATGAACTCACATCGGGTCACCCTGTTGACCTCTGGAACAAACAGTACCAAACCACCTGACCTCACTCATGTTTACACCCTGTCCTCACTGCCGCCCATTTAGGTTAAAGCTTGACCTCATGACCCTCATCATCAGGAGCAGGTAATATCATGGAGGAAATTACTGGAGCTTAGTGAACGTCACAGGGTGGAGAAGGCACAAAACAGGCACTGTTTATTACCCACGTCCCAGTGCGTCTGACAGAGCGTTATGCAAGATTTAACAGATATGCTTTTATTTCACGCCGAGCGCAATTACTCTAAACAGCAGAGGTTTGTGTCACACAAGCTGTCAAAATCATTGAGGTTTGATGAAAAAGCATGGTGATGTCATTGGACTGACCAGTTGTCCTGTCCAAGAGTTCATTTGTGTGTTCAAGTACACACAAGGACAAAAGTACAAGCATGTCCTTGTGTTCATGGGTGTTTGCCTGAAGCAAGAGGCCGAGAGATGAAGAAAAGTGGGATTGAGCGGTCGGGAAACATATCCAGCACCCTCTCTTAGACGTGACGGTGAGTGAAATCCAATAGTGCCTGTAATAAAGTTAATTTTTCCTGACTACTCAGTCTGTCTCCTCTGTAGACGAACACAAAACACCTTTATGCTGCTGTACTGGAGCTGCTCTAACAGTTCGAAATGGAAATCCCACTCAATCGTCGAGTTATTCAACCCATTTCTGTTATATATATCAGTATCCCCCAGGTCTAAAGTAGCCTTTTTATGTTAATGGCCGCCCTCTGAATCCATTCAAGCATGCCCACAATATCAAACTCACTCTCCTGCCAACCTTCTATCTCAGAGATGTGTTGCCATGGTAACAGTGGGCCGAATTGAGTTATGTATCAAAATAATTTTTCTGACCCACAGGTATTTTCATCGTCATACTTGACTAAACACAGCAGTGGGAGTCTGCCAGTAACATTGTTGCCCGCATTAAAAATGTTAAGCGCAAAGGACAAGCACGATCAGGACTAAAAAAAGAGTAGTGTTACTGAAAAACGTAGCCTGTATCAGATCAAGCATGATTAAAATACAGGACGGTTCTATTGGGTGCTTAATATTTGGAACCCTTAAAAAGGTTTTATATAAAATGGCTTATAAAGGTTCCATCAAAAATATATATATATATATATATGTGTGTGTGTGTGTGTGTTTTTTTTAAAAGAAATTAATATTGTTAACCAAAAGTCACAGTAAAAACATTTGTAATGTTTTTAAAAACAAATGCTGTTCTTTCTATTCATCATAGAATCCTGAAAAATGCAACACAGCTTCTATAAAGTATATTAATCAGCACAACTGTTTTCATCATTGATAATAAGAAATGTTTCTTAAGCAGCAAATCAGCATATTAGAATGATTTCTGAAGGGTAATGTGACACTGAAGACTGGAATAATGACACTGAAAATTCTAAGCTGCATTCATAGGAATAAATTACATTTTTAAATATATTAAAACAGAAGAGTTATTTTGAATTGTAATAATATTTCACAAAATTACATTTTTTTTTTCTGTATTTTTGCAGCCTTGGTGAGAATAAAATACTTCTTTCAAAAACATTTGTTACAAATCTTACCAACCCCAAACTTCTGAAAAGTCAATTATATCATGGTTAATATTTTCCTGGATCAGCATCAAATGTACCCAAGATCAGATAAGAACATAATTAAACATAAAAATTTAAGACATAAGAAACATAAGAATAAAAATATATCAACAAATGAAGTTCAACACAAGTGTATGTTTACTTTCTGGAAGCCGAGTTAACTGATCAAACACCGTAAATGGATTTCTGGACTGGGAACATTTTCAGTCACCTCTCAGAACTTAAATACACACACAGCGTGTAAAACTAATAAAAGATTAAAAACATGCTGTGAATAAATGCACTTGATTAAGAAGACTAATGAACTGTTGATGACAATAATAACAATCATTTGTAAATTTCATTTCAAACTCATTAATAAACCAAAAAGGAAAGCATAATAATAATAATAAAAAGTAGGCATTGTAAATCCACCCTTCAGACATTTATGGGATGAGGCATACCAAAGGTTTGCTGAGCACAAATGTGCAGCTCATAGGTTTACTGAAGTGCTTACATGAACTCTTCTGTACAAACTTGAATGTTATTACAGCTGTAAAATTGTCTAAATCATCTAGACTACAGGGAATTTGCAGGGTAGAGAGGTAAACATTCTGGTATCCTTTCACATATCGTTAAAAACTTAAACGGTTTTAATAGTTAAAAATTGGGTGCAATTTTACATAGACAAAATTACTAAGCATGGTTACTTGCTGCAGAAGTAATAGTTCTTCCAAAACCTAAAATTTGCTGAAAATTTACTCACCCTCAGGCCATCAAAGATATAGATTGTTTCATTATCAAAACAGATTTGGAGAATATTAGCATTACATTAATTGCTCACCAATGAATACATTACTACAGTGAATGGGTGCCGTCAGAATGAAAGTTAAAAAAGCTGATAAAAACATCACAATAATCCACAAGATCTACACAACTCCAGTCCATCAATTAACGCCTTGTGAAGTGAAAAGCTGTTTTTGAAAGAAAAATTCATTAACGTCAAACCTTTGTTTCTAGCTAAAATATGAGTCCTCTATCCATAATATTGCTTTCTCCAGTGGAAATTTTGTCTCACCTGAATCAGGAGAGAAATATGCACATATTAAGCACCGTTGACGAATGAAATCAGTCCAAAACCTTTCTAAACAAATATGTCAGTGGATTTTTTTATGTGAGAGGACAACAGGGGATGGATGTTTCTGCTGGAGGAAGCATTATTATGGATAATGTACTTTGGCCAGAAGCAACAGTTAAAACTCCTTGATGGATTTGTTTCATACAAATATGCAGCTTTTCACTTCTCAAGTTGTTAATTGATGGACTGATGTGGATTATTGTGATGTTTTTATCAGCTGTTTGGACTCTCATTCTGACGGCACCCATTCACTGCAGCGGATCTATTAGAGAGCAAGTGATGTAACGTTGAATTTCTCCAAATCTGTTTCAATGATACATAAAACAAACACCTTCCACCATTTCCAGGAACTCAAACAAAATTATGACTCAGCAAGTGTATGTACAAAATAAATAAATCTTTATTATTATCTTTATGATTATCCCTCATGCATCCCAAGCGGAAAGAGAACATGTCCCCTTTGTCGCATAAATCAATTAGTATTACAGTTCATTACAGCTTAGACAAAAAAAAAAATAAACAACAACTCATTCACACTGAGGAAAATTAAGTCGAACACTTTAAATCCTCATCAGAAGATTTGACAGACTATCCACTGCTGTTTGCAAGAATAAAAATATCTTTTATGGGCATGCTAATGTGTGTGCATATATATATATATATATATATAAAGAGTATTTAGTGCTTTTTCTTCTCACAGGACAGTATGTTTATGAATGTGCTTTGAAGGCTTAAGTGTCTATACATACAGTATGTGATAGACCATCAACAGGAAATGAAGACAGCGGTGTGCATTTGAGCAGAACAGTAGTTGTGATTGGTCAGTTCAAGTTTGAGAGAAAAAAGTGAAATGTATTGCACAGTTAGTTCCTCACAGAGGCTGAATTAGAAAACAAGTCTGATTACAGTAGACATTTATGTCCTAGACAGACACACTCACACAGAAAACTTTAGTCTCCCACAAATCTTTTCAACCGCTGCAAACATCCAACAAGACCTGCATCACATAGTTAAATACATCCCAAAAGATTAATTACATTGCAGTAATATGTACCAGACGGATACCACAATAAGCTGCGTGCCCTTTGCGGATTCGGACAGTGGAAGATCTCAACCACTGCAAATGTGGAATCTGGACTCGAACGCATAAGCAGATTCCCTGCAGCTCTAAAGTCCAGAAGCAGTGGAGTCTGGAAGGGCTTCACAGACCGAACCAGAGAGAGGTGCTGGGCCGTTCTCAGTGCAAAGCTTTAACCAGTGTTCATTTGACTATTTCACAGGATTTACTTCTTCTTCACCTGCCGAAGGAAACAAAACAGTGATATTGATTGATAAGATTGTTCCAAAACCTAGTGAGCTGCCTGCCTACTGCCTTCTATTGAGAGTAAAATTACACAGCCCACACAAATAGTGGATAAAATGCTGAATATTTTTTTAAATGACTTTTTTTTTTTTTAACAAGAAATATTACTTTAGCACCAAATCAGCATATTAGAATGATTTCTGAAGGATCATGTGACAGTGAAGACTGGAGTAATGGTGCTAAAAACTCAGCTTTGCCATCACAGGAATACATTTCATTTTAAAACATTAAAATTGAAAACCGTCTTTTAAAGGGGTCATATGATGTTGCTAAAAAGAACATTATTTTGTGTATTTGGTGTAATGAAATGTGTTTATGCGGTTTAAAGTTAAAAAAACACATTATTTAATATGTCACAATATTATGTTTTTACTGTGTTGTAATCAAATAAATGCAGCTTTGGTAAGCATAAGAGACTTATTTCAATAAGTTAACGTATACATCTTACATTCAACAGATCAACAGTTCTGTATTGAGCATAATGTGATCCATCAAAACCAACCTCCATCCTCTGTTATGATGCTTACACAGGGGGCTTCCTGGCCGGGAGAGGAGATCTATGCGGTGACACAGCAGCCAGAAGCTCGTTCACAATCTCCTGCCTGATTTCATGTGCGATACTTTCTTTAATCTACGGGAGGATGAATAAGAAATTATGTTAGACTGCATTAAAGGCAGGAAATCAAACACTAAATATACAGTAAGACCTAAAATGCAACATAGGGACTCGAATTCAGGCTTTTCTTTTTATATCTCACAATTCAGGCTTTTCTTTACAGAATTGAGTGTTTATATCTCGCAATTCAGCCTTTTCTTTACAGAATTGAGTGTTTATATCTCGCAATTCAGCCTTTTTTTTACAGAATTGAGTGGTTTTATCTCGCAATTCAGCCTTTTCTTTACAGAATTGAGTGTTTATATCTCGCAATTCAGGCTTTTCTTTACAGAATTGAGTGTTTATATCTCGCAATTCAGCCTTTTCTTTACAGAATTGAGTGTTTATATCTCGCAATTCAGGCTTTTCTTTACATAATTGAGTGTTTTTATATCTCGCATTTCAGGCTTTTCTTTACAGAATTGATTGTTATATCTCACAATTCAGGCTTTTCTTCTCAGTATGGCAAGAGAATATCTCACAATTCTGACTTTTTTCTCAGAATTGTGAGATACAAACTCAGAATTGTAGAAAAAGTCAGAACTGTGAGATAAAAACTCTTATGTTCTTTAAAAAAATCTTTGGTGAAAATAAGACCATACAATTCTGATTGGTCATTTGTGGTATTTAACTGTCAGATATTTCTTAATATTAGCTGTTGGCAATGCTGTATTTTAGTCCTCTTATCAGGGTAACTGTATTAGTTCTCTCACCTCCTGTATGAGATGTTGCAGGTCACCATTCCCTCCACTTTTACTCCTCCATTCGTTGGGACTGTAGTCCTCTGTCGTCCTGCTCCTGCGACCATCCAGTGACATCTCGTCCTCATCTCTGCTCAACTCCAAGGTAGCAGGTGTCATGCTCTCCTCCATTCTCTCTGGAGAAACGGGCCGAGCAACCTCCATTCCAGGCTGTGGAGGGACGGTGGGTGTGAGATTAATGGTGGCCCGGTAAACGCTGCCTCTCTGCGGGGAAGAAGAGCAAGACTCGAGCGTCTGGTTGAGTCTTCCAGGGCTGGATGCCCTCGATGAACGGCCTGAACTGGGTGTGACAGCCTCATATCCCAGTTCAGATTGAAGGTACAATTGCTCCTTCAGGAGGTCCGTCACCTGTACATTCACATGCAAGAATTTATAATGGATGAGAGGAAATTGAGAGTAGAATAAGGCATGCAGATGATATCTGATACAGGACCCTGTAACATGAGAATAATCCACTCACCGGCTCCATGGCCCGCAGTGCAGAAGAATTAGACAGGCTTTCCATGCTGTGACCTCTGTGCATGCCCTGCGAGACACACATCTGTTACTAAAGGTTAAAAAACATCAACAGTACCAATCAAAAGTTTGAAGTCTGTAAAATTGTTATTGTTTTTGAAAGAAGTCTCTTATGCTCTCCAAGGCTGCGTTTACTTACAAAAATATAGCAATAATGTGAAATATTATTACAGTTTAAAATAACTGCTTTTTATTCGAATACATTTTAAAATATATAATTTATTCCTGTGACACAAAGCTGAATTTTCAGCATCATTACTCCAGTCTTTAGTGTCACAAGTTTCTCCAGAAATCATTCTAATATGCTTATTCGCTGCTTAAGAAACATTTCTAGTCAAGAAACTAGAAAAATTATTATCAATGTTGAAAACAGATGTGCAGCTTAATGTTTTTGTGAAACCCATGATACATTTGGTTTTCAGGATTCTCTGATTAATAAAAAAAAAATCTTTGTGACTTCAAAGTTGTCTTTACTCTTGATAAATTTGAATACATCCCTGCTCAAAATTAATAACTTAAACAAAAAAAAATCTTACCGACCACAAACATTTAAACTGTACTCTTCATTTGACTAGTTTTCACATTTCAGTCTGCGCTAAGGGTGTGACCAAAATTGTGTATCACACTAACGGTGTAGAACAGTGATAGTTATTTTTGCTGTAAATTTAACTCAACAATGTTTTAGATATTACACAATCACAATGTAATGTCTGTTTATGGTTATTCTAAATATATCAGATTTAGTGAAATTCACACTGGAATTCACATTTAGACTAGTCTGTACTTCCAATCCTGAGAGGTTATAATAAAAATGAGAAATAAATGTTTTGTTCTAATACCTTCTAACAGAAAAATACTTTAGGTTGCATATTAGGTAAAGCAGAATAGGTCTAAGCTGTGCTATTACGTCATAATTACAGTATTAATTCATTATGTGGAAGTTGCAGTTACATGCACTGACCAAGTGGTGACGGTAAAGGTTGCTGTGCTGCGAGCTGCTGCGCATCTGTTCATTCAGGGAGAGCAGACGATCTTCCAACTGCAGCTCCAACTCTTGTAGCTCCAGCCTGACAGCAGACCGCAGTGCTTGAAGTTGTTCTGCCTCCCGCCTGCAACATCACAAACCCCAATAAAAGATGTAAAGATTCAAGTTTCTCACAGTTCGGTCTTGATCACAGTTTGGTGAACAGGCAGTAAATATTTGACAAGTCGCTATTCGAGGAGGCAGCGATCATATGAATTTAAGGTTGATACAGAAAAGCAATATTTTAACACTGTGATCATCCAGTACCAAACTGATGGTTTTTATTTATTTTTCAACATTGAAAAATCATTAGTACGCTGTAAAATTTCCACCTACTTCAACTACTACTTCATTTGGCTCTCATTTAAACTTAAATTATATTAAGTTATTAAGCTGAATTCGATATAACTTAATTTTTTGTTAAAGTAATAAGAAAACTGCATTTTTACAGTGTATTTATGTTTTGTTCACACATTTTAGGGTCATTTGTTTTACGAGTGATTTATTGCTATAGCCGTCTGTCTATTTATTTAGTGCTACAGGAAATTAAAAACATAATATTGTAAAAACAGTGAAATATTATTCCAATTAAAAATAGGTGTTTTTTATTTTAATATGTTTTAAAATATAATGTATTCCTGTGACGGCACAGCTAAATTTTCAGCATCATTACTCCAGTCTTCAGTGTCACGTGATTCTCCTTCAGAAATCATCAATTCTGATATGAGGATAAATCATTAGTATTTATGATTTGTTTACACATTTTAGGGTTCTTTGTTTAATGATTAATTTATGGCTATATCCGCCTTTAGGCATGTAGTACAACAGCAGTATAAGTGTATATGGCAGATTGTATTAATTAATACATTTTAATTCAGCAAGGATGCATTAAATTGATCAAAAGTAACAGTTAAGACATAACATTGATACAAATGATTTCTAATTTCCATTTAAAATCTACAGTATGCTATTTTTTTAAAATCAAAGAATCCTGACAAAAATATATTTCCACAGATATTAAGCAGCACAACAGTTTTCAACAGAGTGAAATACTATAAACACAAATTAAAAAATCCTTTGATGATTTTCTGTTTTTATTTTGAAATTATTTATTTATTTATAAATAATATATAAGAATAAATGTAATTGTATTTATGTAATAACAGCATTATTATTATTATTATTATTAATAATAATAATAATAATAATAATGTGTGTATCATATGTATAAGTGTATATGGCAGATTGTATTAATTAATACATTTTAATTCAGCAAGGATGCATTAAATTGATCAAAAGAAACAGTTAAGACATAACATTGATACAAATTATTTCTAATTTCCATTTAAAATCTACAGTATGCTGTTTTTTTAATCGAAGAATCTTGACAAAAATATATTTCCACAAATATTAAACAGCACAACAGTTTAACAGAGTGAAATACTGTAAACACAAATAAAAAAATCCTTTGATGATTTTCTGTTTTTATTTTGAAATTATTTATTTATTTATAAATAATACATAAGAATAAATGTAATTGTATTTATGTAATAACAGCATTATTATTATTATTATCATCATCATTATTATTATTATTATAAATAATAAAATAAAAACAAAAAGTGCTGATTTTGATTATCACGATTACCAAACAGTGTTGCAGCTAGTATCAATTTTAATAATATTATATTAAAATCAATACTAGTTGCAACACTGCTTGGTAATCATAAACATATCAATTCCACTTCACTAGCAACATTCCTTAAGAAGTTCTTTCTCGTCTTGACTTGTTTGGGACACATCCCACTCTATGTTTCCAATCACTGTTAGTGTAAATAACAAAACAGTTCAGCCCATGCAAATATATCTTCTGTGTTATAGCCAAAACCAGCGAACCTATTTCTACCGTCAAATAGTGTATACTGTCATTCCACTCTGCTTTAATCACAAACAATTACTAATAAGAGCATGGCAGGCACAGCCTCATTAATAACCACATTTACCACAGGTTAAGATTGTTTAGAGAGTCATGAAATCAGGTCATGTAATACATATGTATACAAAGAATTTTGGCAGTTCTTACCTGACCAAGATTCTGCATTGTCCCACGAATGTCATGCAGGACCCTCCTGAGCTGCATCTCTGTGCTGCCCATCACAGGTACGGGGGCAGGAGGCATCTCAAAAGAGCAAGGGAAGGGGGGAGATGGATAGTATGGATGACTGTAGGGGGCGCCAGGGTGATGAGGAGAACCGTTGTAGCCCGGACTGTAGGGGGCGCTGTGGGATTGCGCGAGAGAGACGTGAGGTTGATACGGGCTGCCGTGCATGTTCAACGAGGGGCCGTAGGGAGCTCCCTGAGGAATGTGATAAGGTGAGTAGAATGGGCTGTAAGGAACACTGTGAGGATGAGCATAATGCATATTGTGCTGGGGTGTAAATGGCGCCCCCTGTGGTGGAGTAAATGTATTGCTCTGAAGAGGTTGAGGATATGGTGAGCTCTGTGGTTGTGGGAAGGGATTGTGGTGGGGAAGTCTGGTAGGGTACGATGAGTTGTAGGCCACTCCTTGATGTGGAGAGTAGAAGGACCCATGAGGAGGAGGGTGGCCTGGACCTGTAAATTGATTAAGGTTTGGGACGCTACATGTGCTCCAGTTTGGACCTTCTCCCAAGGGCCTCTGAGGCCAGTCTGCAGGGACGCTATAAAGCGAGCTGGAAGAGCGAGTCAGATGCTGGGGTACGTTGAGAAGGTTTGGTGGTGTACCCCTGCCCGTCTTTAAACCACCTGCTGGAGCAGAATTTAAGAGAGTTGATTGGCCACCAGCATGATCTACTTCATCTTCTTCCATAATGGAATCCACTTCTTCTCGGTCACTGCGATTCTCTTCGTCGTAGCGGTACGAGTATGAGGGTGGGGTACAGTGCTTGACTGAACCCTTTCCGAGTTGGATTCGCATGGAGGTGACCACTCGAGCTGGGCTGAGCTGAGATGTTGGGAGGGAGCTAGATCTCCTTAAAGGATTCCTCTCCAAGCTTTCCCTTAGCAAGTTCCTGTCCCTCACCCATACTCGGCCGGGACGTTCCTCGTCCATAGAGGATGACCTCTGATGGGCTGTTTGGAGGGCCATTTGTCTTCTTTGAGTCGTAGGGTTGCATTGCTTAAGATCCGAAGACTCTGGAAGATCTGAAGACTCTGGTTCAGAGGATGGACGTAAATCCTCAGAGGAGTCTAGATCTATGCCTAAACCAGGCTGGGATATGTTGCCTTCATGAGCTACATCCAAGATGGAATCTGTTGCAGGATCTACCATTGTACTCAAATCTACTTCTGGAGAGTCTGTGGTGGGTTTTTGCGCTGTGGTGAAATTGGATTCAACTATGGAAGCCACATCAGAGTCAGGAGAAAGAAGCGGTCCATTGGTGCTAATATTGTCAGAGTCTGAATTGGGAATCTGGAGGCTGGTGATCTCAGGGACTTCTCTTTTGGCTCCACTCTGGCTAAATGTCCCTTTGTTGGACTGAGGATGGGCTTCCTCACCCTGAAACCTCTCAAAGTTGGGGTACTCCAATGCTGTGGGTGTGCTGACTTCTCCTGCATGTGATGTCACTGTGGTTTCGCTGTCACAACTATCTGAGCTTTCTTGTACCTAAGAAAATTCAAGAGAGATGTTTCACTTCCATGAATGAAGGACTGGTTCTTAGAAACCTTGATGTTGAAAGAACTTGATGTCCTTGTTTATGTTTTGTAAATTCCCCTATGAACACATATGCCACAATTTTAAGTTCTGGTACATCTTAATTCATCATTTCAAGAACATTTTTTAAGATTTAGAGGGAGATACCAAAATTTTGTTTTTTTTGGCTCCACTCTGGCTAAATGTCCCTTTGTTGGACTGAGGATGGGCTTCCTCACCCTGAAACCTCTCAAAGTTGGGGTACTCCAATGCTGTGGGTGTGCTGGCTTCTCCTGCATGTGACGTCACTGTGGTTTCGCTGTCGCAGCTATCTGAGCTTTCTTGTACCTAAGAAAATTCAAGAGAGAAGTTTCACTTCCATTATCCAATGAAGGACTGGTTCTTAGAAACCTTGATGTTGAAAGAACCCAGCAATTTATTTTTGTCCTCGTTTATGTTTTGTAAATTCCCCTATGAACACATATGCCACAATTTTAAGTTCTGGTACATCTTAATTCATCATTTCAAGAACATTTTTTAAGATTTAGAGGGAGATACCAAAATTTTGTTTTTTCTCAGTAAAACACATTTTGTCTTCAATTATTTTCATATTGCATATCTTTCCTATTTTAATTTTTGTTTTGAAAGTATGGTAAAAACTGGTAAAATGTACCAACAATCACATTTAAAAAATATTTTTTAAGATTTAGAGGGAGATACCAAGATTTCAGAGATACCAAATGCTGGGTTAGACCATGACAACGTCCACTACTTACAATATATTCATATTCCTATGAAAAATTAGATATTCCTATGTAACTTAAGTCAATATTCTCATTGTTTGTATTACTAGTAGCCCGAAAACATGTTCATAAATTACTAGACAATATTAATGTAAGGTTGGGAACATCCATTTTTAACAAAATGTAGTTTAAACCAATAAGTGTAATAAACATATGCATTTTATTCTATAATACCTTGTATAATAGACCCTGAATATAAGACGACCGCGTTTTTTCAGATGTATTTCCAAGAAAAAAACATCGTCTTATATTCGGGACAATACGGTACTAGACAATATTAATGTAAGGTTGGGAACATCCATTTTTAACAAAATGTAGTTTAAACCAATAAGTGTAATAAACATATGCATTTTATTCTATAATACCTTGTATAACATAGCTAAGTGCAAATTTGGTTTATCTACATATAATGGAATTTGAGATTTCTGTGGCAAATATACTCAGAAAAACACACTTTATTACATTTCATTTAAATGGAGGCACTGCTAATTTATTTTATTATTATTCATATAATTTGTATTTTACAAAATATAGTTATATAAATAATAATAAATTAATAAATACATAATAAAAAATAATAATAATAATACTTTTTCTACTGTAAAATATTATATATATATATATATATATACTTTTCATACTTTTTGATATCAGTGCAAGCTAAATTCAAACAGAGGTTTTTTTTTTGTTTTTTTTTACTGGGTTCGAGGAGAATGACAATCTTTGTATTCATAGGCTGTATAGAGCCCAGATGGTTATGCCCACACTCACGTACCTTCAGGTGATTAACCAAACCGTCTGTGGATGGGTCCTCTGCAAACCCGCTGCTGTCAGACTGCTGGCTGGCAGTCCTCAATAACCTCTCTATAGGGAGACACAACGTGAGCACCAAAACTGAGTGTGACTGACTGATTTCCCAGCAGTCAAAGACTTCTCAAAATTCAAGCCAGTTATTATAATTCATGCTTATGAGTTTTAAGGCTTAGATCTCATTGTTTAGGTTCAGTCTGCCACCTATTTTTGTTTTCCTATCACTGTTTTAGTGTAATTCCATAACCTACTTTGAGGAATGTTTGAATACAAATAAAGATTTGTGGTAGCACAATGTTGCTTAAGACAGAACATAATTATGGCTCAAATATTTTATGTTGAAATCTTCATAATGACACTCATGCTATTGATAAAACTTAACTTGAAGCCAGAATTCTTCTACATACTTGAATAGTGAACATCTACTGAATTCTACCACACGAGGGCAGACTTGATCCATACTTTATCTAAAACACATATTAAAGTCTCCTTCAGCTCTTTAGGGCTGGGCCGTAAGGCAGCGTGATAAAACACATCACAGTTATGTCTAGTGTTTAAATAAGACATGTCTTCCTCTGCGTTCTTGGAAAAAGTGTCTGTGTTTTTCTTTAGGGTAAGACAACCGGATTTGATCACACGGTCGTTGCGTTCTCAAGAGGAATGAGTCTGAAAGCACTCAGTAAAAAAAAAAAACCAAAAGCCTAATATAGCAATCCAAATATCACAGATGTTGCAAACAATACCATAGCCAAACTAACACAACCTGTTGCTAAGAAGTCTCTTTTACATGATATTTGTTTTGATTCAAAATGGCATATAGCTTTTGACACAAATACACATTCGGTTTCCTGGTAGTGTGACTGATAACTGCAGTCCGTCCATACTTACCGCTGCCAGCTCGAGACATGCCACCAGGACCAGGAAGAGCTTCATCCTCATTACTCTGCAACTGCAAAGAAAGTGATCATTACCAGTCTGACTTGACACTTGAACATTACACCAGTTTTAGATACTCAAATTATGCAACTCATGAGTCATCGTTAGAAAATGCAGTATGACCAGAGGCCAGCATATAAAATGACCTGATAAAAGTACTGTTTTTTTGGACAAACAGACAGATAGTCACACCCCAAACTCACACTATAGGTCGAGCCAGTGTTACTATATCATACCGTGTCGGGATGCTCAAACAAATAGAGCTATAAGAGACAAAGTTACAGTGTAACAAGTGGTTTATTTGTAATTGTCTTAGCTTTTAAAGGGATAACTCAACCAAACATTAAAAGTGTCCTTATTTACTCACCCTCATGTTGGTCCAAACCTATATGACTTACTGACTTGCTTCTGCAGAGCACTAAAAAATACTTGGAGTACACTGGAGTCCCTTGACTTTAATTATATGTGCAAAAACAAGACATTTATCAAAATATCATCTTTTGTGCTCCACTGAGCACAAGAAAGTCTTTTTTCAAAAAAGATTGCATGGTTTTGTTTCCTGCTAAAAAAAAAAATCCTGTATAAAAAAATACTACTAATAAATAAATAAGCAGTACCAATATTAATTGCACACTGATATTAAAAATTATATTTATTATTACTATTGTTATTTTCTAATAATAGTAAATTACAATTATTATTTTTGACTATTAAATTCTTATAATATATAATATAATATAATAATATAATATATGCTTCCTGCTAATAAAATACTGTATAAAAAATACTACTAATAAATGAATAAATAAGCAGCACCAATATTGATATACAAAAATGTGTATATAATATAATATAATATAATATAATATAATAGTAGTATAGGGCTTAAAAAAAACTCTGATAATATTTTTATTGAAACAGTCGAATCGCATCACAAATCAGACTGAAATGTGTGCAGGAGTCATCTTTCTGAATCATGGACAGAATCAGCTCAGACGATTCACTTGCTCAACTAAAGTGCATAATATAATATCAACTCAAAATGAGTAAGAACTTTTACTTTTATGTTGAAAGCAATGCTAAATAGCAGAAAATGATAGGAGGAAATATTTTATCGTCAAAAACTGCACACTTCAGCTTTAAATGTAAGTTCTGGAGGCCATGGTGTTGGCCACTGATAAACTTGCGGCAAGCCGGACTTGAGTATCACTGATGAACATTGTCTGCTATCAGGATCCAGTAGCATGCTTTAACATCATCAAAGGCAAAACCCCAATCCCCAGAACATCCTCCAGGCGCTCCATGTTCCCTACTTATTTTTAGCTTGGAGTGTCATGACCCTCTGCTGTTTTTACAACAAAAAAAACTTTAGGAGAAGCTTGGAGATGATTGTCAGCGTGAGAACTGGACAAGGAAAAGCAGGGAGGATTGTTTTGTTAAAGTGGAAGCAAGAGAGAACCGTACCTCCTCCATTTCAAACGAGTCTCTGGGCTGGCTGAGTAGGTGGGCTATGTGTGGGTTAGGCAACAGGGTGGATGGTTCTTTATCTAGGGTGGAAGTGATGGTGTCCTGGCGCTCAAGTTCCTTGAAGTCACTCTTGTCGGACACCTGACTGATGCTCACCTGGACAGGGGAAAGTGGCACGTCTTTATCCAGAGCTGGAGTCTCAGTGGAGTGGTCACCATTCATTAACGTAGAGTCCTTGGGCAAAGGTTCTGGGACGTCTCCGTTGACTGAAGCCTCTGAGATACTTTGCTGGGCCTCTTCGGTCACTGTGGCCAGAGATGAATCTTTTTTCCTAAAGCCTTTCTGCTGTAGTTTGTGCTCGGTATCCATCAGTCCGGCCCGTACGGCAGAGTTTGCACCTTCCGTGTTGTCAGCGTCAGACGCTGAAAGCTGTTTGGCTGCTCCTTCCATGACAGAGGCCAGCAGGTTCTGTTTTGTAATGTTCCGTTTTAGGATCTTGGCTGCATTTAGAGCGGAATTATTCCTTTTTAATGGAGAGGGGGTTTTAGTCTCTGTGTCGCCGCTGCCGATTCTCTCCATGGGTCTTCCAGACACTTGGGAGTAGATCTCAGAGAAGACGTTTGCCACCGTGGCCAGAACTTCTGTTTGACGGAACCGACCTACAGAAAAAGAAGGAGAGCTTTAGAATAGACAATTTCCTGCCTGTTTCCAACTGCAACTTTTATTTACTCAAGAAAAAAAGAGAAAAATTAAAGAAATTAAAACAGAAACAATAGAAAACACTAGAGAAACGGTCAACTTTAAGCAGTGTTTCCTGCAATTGCTACGGCAATTAAAAAAAAAGTAATATTTAAAAAACTTAAAGTAATAAAAAATATTAATTGTACATTAATATACAAAAATTATAATAATAACAATAACCACAATTGTTTTTAGGCTATACAATTATTATATTATATTATATTATATTGTATCATATAATATTATATTGTATTATATAGTTGTTTTTGTTAATATTGTAATATAATATATTGTAAACATTATGTATTTTAGGGCTTTAAACAAAGAATAATATATTGTTAATATAATAATATTATAAAATATATAATTGTTGTTGTTAATATTGTATTTTTTTCATATTAATACTCAATAAATAATAGATTGCATATAATATACTATAATATACTGTAATATAATATACTATAATATAATACAATATAATATAAATATTCTGAATTGTATAGAGCTTCAACAAATAAATGAACGAACAAACGAATGAATGATAACTGACAAATAAAATAATTTCTGAAATGGATTAACTGCATTTCAAATTAGACTGCTCAAATTCATTTGCTCACCAAAACCGCAGGTAATCCTGTCAGATTCAAAATGAGTCGAGAACCGTTTCGGTTTAAGGTCTGGTCATATATACCGTTGCTCTACAAAATCTGGCAAACAAAATCGAGCCATTCCAATCAGAATCTGTGCGATCTGGAAAATTCTAAAATTTCAGGGCTTCCCGTTGCAAAAACAAGATCCTGTACAAAACCTCTGCAACTTTTGTGTGACTTGATGGTCTTGATCAACATCAAGCTCGTCATTTGTTCTGGCAGACATAAAGGAAAATGATTTGACAATACTGCAGGCATGTAATGGAATGATAACAAGTGATAACAAGCCAGTGATGTGTGCTGCTCAGGTATCAATAGTCTTCATTTATCTCCTGCAATGCAGCCAGGCTGTCTGAGTCAGCGTTCAGGAACGGCTTGCAGGACATATGCCAGAAAAAGAAAAGAGAGCGTGGCTTTCTGTGAGAGAGGGACAAGCATGTCCGATTCGAGATCATAGCCCCCACAGACGAGCATTTGTGGAGGAAGAAGCAAGACTTATGTAAGAAAAGTCAACAAGACATGGGAGAACAAATCCACAGAACACCTCACTGTAATGTGAATAAACATTCACATACACTTCTTGGTCGGAATGCCCGCCTAGTGGGTTGGTTTTGTCTTAAGTGAATATAAACAAGTGGCAGTAAAAAAAAAAAAAAGTCTAAAAACATCTGCAGTAGTAACCTAATAGACTTGTTGCAGTTAGTAATATTATTTGTTCGGTTACACTTTAATTTAAGGTGTCCTTATTACAGTGTAATTATACATTTAAGTACGGAGTAACATTAAAGGCAGAGTAAGTGATTTCTGGTAGCCAATGTTGATATTTGATACATGTACTTTACTATATGGTTAGGGTTAGGATTAGGGTTACTTGCATGCAATTGCATAATTTATTGTTATTATAATAGTAAGTACATGTAACGTGTAACAAGAACACCTTAAAGTAAAGTGTTACCATTTGTTCTACTGCTCGTAATTTGTTTCCTTGTTCATTATTTTATCATTTACTTAAATAATTGCTTTATTGTAATTACTTGTAATTTGTAACTTGTAATTACTAAATAATTAAATAAATAATTTCTTAAATAATTGCTGTAATAATTACTTTCTGTAAATAATTACTGTAATTACTAATATAATGTACTATGTAATAATTACTTGTATCAATAACATGAATATTTATTTAAATTAATTTACATGAGTGACAAATTGTTTGTTAATACATTTATTAATATTTTAAGGTAAAGTTAGCCATTTTATGAACAAAATAATAAACAGTGAATAACTACATTCAAAAAGCTATACACACATATACATATAAATGTATGTATTAGTTTATTCGATTTTATTTTTATATTTTCCGTTTTCACTTGATTTTTAGGTTTAGCAATTTTGTTGCGTTTTGTCATTTTATTATTTTTTTGTGTTCTTTGTCTATATAGTTATAGTTTATTAATTTTTATTCATTAGTTTTAGTTTTTCAATTAGTACCTGAAGTTAAACAAAATGAAAATAATAAATGTTACCTTGGACACTAGCTGGAATAAAAATAGTATAAGTTTTTTTTCTATTTTATTTCATTAGTTTTTTTTTCTTTGAAATTATGAAAAAAACTTTTTTTTTAAAGGGGTCATATGATGCGATTTCAATTTTTCCTTTCTCTTTGGAGTGTTACAAGCTCTTGGTGCATAAAGAAGATCTGTAAAGTTGCAAAGACTAAAGTCTCAAATCCAAAGAGATATTCTTTACAAAAGTTAAGAGTCAACCACGCCTACCTAAAACGGCTCGTTCTAACACACCCCACATGTCTACGTCACGATGTGAGAAGATTTGCATAACGCCGCCCAACAGATATGGTTTTATGTTTATGCGTCGCGATGCAACATGTAAAAAGACAGTATAAGTCATTATAATCAGTAATTATGTCCTCACTGGATGCAACAAATGCTTTGTTTATAATGGGTTTTAATGTTAACGCTCCGGCCGGGACAAGGCATCACAGTATGGTAAGAGGCGTAACATTTCCGTCACACGCTTGAGGTATTCGGCCAATCACAATGCACTGGATAGCTGGCCAATCAGAGCACACCTCGCTTTTCAGACCGATGAGCTTTGTAAAAATCGACGCGTTTCAGAAAGGCGGGGCATAGCGGAGAAACAATAATGTACAGTATGTGGAAAATAATGTGTTTTGAACCTTAAACCGCATAAACACATTTCATTACACCAAATACACAAAATAATGTTCTTTTTAGCAACATCATATGACCCCTTTAATGGTTTTAACTTCAGTTAACTATAATAACATACATATACATACATATAAATAAAAATACAAAGACAGACAGAGAGACTTTAAAATTAATGATATTAAAATTGAAATTTTGGCCTTATTACAGACTTCACACATCCCTACCCTCACCCAGGTTCTTCCTGTTCCGCTGCTTTGTCTTGGCTCAGTGAGAATTATGCAAATGTAGGCCAATACACAAGCTGGCACAGAGCTGGCACACAGGCCGAATCCTGATGTGAGCGGATGGCAGAATCAGCTCTGCTGTGCCACAGCCTGCTTGACACTTTCTCTCTCTGCTGCCGTCTGTCTCTCCCTCTCGTTTCTGTGCCCATGGAGGACAATGGCTTTGCTGTGCTCTACTTCTATTGAGCTGAGTCTGTACAGCACTCGTTGTTGATCAGCGAGTGTTGGAAGGCTCAGAGCTCAGCGTTTGCTTGAAGATATATAGTTATTGAAAAATGAGCACAAAGCTTTCTGCAATGTGATCTTAAAATCAAACACACTTCTCCTTTAGGCAGCACAACTTCCCTCAACTCTTGCCTGGCTGTCTTTGTCTTTCTTCTTTATGGTTAGATACATGCATCCAGTAGCGTAAGACTGTCTAGTGAGAAGTGCTGTTCTCCAAGATCGCTCCGACTCCACGTTAACAAGCAATAATGCAATTAAGGATGAAGTGTTATTAAAATTATGACTGATACCGATATGTAGATAAATATTTTCATGTAATGGCTGACAATAAAAATTCTACACTATTTTATCAAAATGTATTACAATTAAAACACTTATTTTAAATGCTACAAGTGAATTTGTATCATTATCTAACAATCTACAGTATAAAAACAGTGGTCTTACAATTTGAGATTCGCACTGTTAAATGTTTATTTAAATTAATTTATATTAGTGGGACATTCTGTTATAGTAGTATTTTAATATTTAAATTTAAAAGGTAAAGTGTCAAATTTTCTGCACCACAAGCAGCATTAAATTGAAGTGTAATCTGTTAAAGTACATAAAATAATAAAAATTTCACTACTACCTCAAAAAAGTATTTATTATTATAAAAATATTATTTAAAATTATAAAATAAATTATAGTTAGTTATTATTTTGAATTTGACTTTATATTTTTAGTTAAAGTCTGAGTAGTTTTGATGTTTTTGTAATTTTTTTTTTTTAATATCTATGAAGTTATTAATTTTAATTTATTAGTTTCATTTTACTAATATTTGGTACTATATAATACTATAATACTTCATGTTAGTTAAAACTTTTTAAATATTTAAATATTTATTAAACTATTAACATTTTTGAAGATTAACTTTAAGCTAACATGCACAATTAAATAATTGATGATAATAACAATAAAGAAAACATTTGTAATACCAGTAATTAATGGCAATGGAAAAAAAAAAATACTCGTCAAAAGTTATATATCATTCATCACTAAAATTGATTGCAAGTCAGAAATATGCATTTAAGGCAAGACACTGCAGGTGAATAGGGTAAAAAAATAATAGTTATCGCCTTACTTACCCAGCTGACTGATTACATTGATAATTGCAAAAAAATTTTTGTATTACAAGTTTTCTACAATGTTAGGTTTAAATATGCAAATGAGTCATTCTTTAATGAAATATGCGCTAATTTGCATACATTTATAGTACAAAAATCTAAACACTGGATGATGTCAGTTTCAAAATTCTTGTTTAATTTTTTTGACATATTAGAGTCAAAAGTTTTTACAGAGGGAATTTTGGGTCTCATTTTTGTCACTCCATAATTCAGAAAATGATTAGAATGGACAGTAAACACTATATTTTCACAATTGTTGGGGGAATAAAATGTTGTATATAATCAAGCAAATTATATATGAACAAATCAAACAACACTAATAGACTAGAAGCAAACAAAATACAATAAAGATTTGTGAAATATTACAGAGATTATGAAAAATGATTCAGAAATACGTAGTAGATCGGTAAATGTGCAAATTTTGCTTTCAAATATGAGCAGGGAGTGAGCGAGGAACGGGAAATGGAAAACCCGGAGTGGAGTTATTGGAGAATGTTTTGCATGTGGGCCAAAAAGGAAAGTAATTTCGAAAGGTAGACAAACGTATTAACTTATTTTGATAAAAGATTTCTATGACAAACATTTTTTATTTGGAATAACATGTACAATAAGACCGTGCATTAAGAAAGTAAACAGTCAATTTTGACTTTGTGTTGACTTAAAAGTTGTCCAGTTGCCTGGCTACAATGTTTTTACTTCTCACCATGGCTAGCGAAACGAAACTATGATTATTTCTCAAATAAAAAAGCGGGGGACAAACATAGAAATTACTAAATGCTGTAAACGCTACACCCCTTCTTGCAACATTTAATATTTCCTTTCATGCTTCCATGATTTTGAACGTGCACAGGCACGGTGGTGTAAACCACGGGGGCTGAAGTACAATCAGATGCCATGGATTGTGTTGACAGCACGGTCTACATACTTGTCAGGGCGTAGTTTGGGTTCTCCAGCTCCATGCGCTGAATCTGGGCTCCCAGGTAAACTTTGATGTCGATGCCCTTGGCGCTAGAAGAGGAGTTGAAGAAACGAGAAGGGATTTTTGAGGCGATGTCGGGCTCCTCACGCCCGAAGCCGAGGTTGTACAAGATCTCCTCTGGATCCTCCTCATAGAGGTCCAGAAGTTCTGACACGCTGCAGGGAAAACAACAACTATTAAAGACACACACCTTCATCTACATGCAAACAGACAATCGATGTTTGCCCAAGCAATTCTTTACAGATCTTCAAAAAACTTAACTATGTGACCTTTCACAGATTACATTTTAAATGTAAAAAAAAGAGAAAAAAAAAAAGAGTACTCAAAAGTCTGCTAATATTTATATTAATATTTTGATATTAATATCGATTGATATTAATTGAAAAGGTAAAGTGCGCACTTTTCTGCACCATTAACAGTATCAAAAAGAATTACAATCTGTGAACATAAAATAAAACGAAACCAAGTAATCAAGTTACAGATCAAGGCCGCAAAAAACACTTAAGCCACACTTAAAAATGTGTTAATTGCTTATTCAACAAAATATCAAACAAAATGATTTAAAGAAATATAGGCAAAAAATGTTATGTTTGAAATGATAAATCATAAATTAGAGCAAAAAGTGAAAAGAAAAAAAAAAGAAAATCAAAAATGGCTCAGAAATGTGAAGTTTTGAGAAGACCTAGCAATGTTTGTTTGCAGATGCCACTTGGTAATATATTATTTGCATTATTATTTTACAATATTTAATTATAATTGGTAGTATCCAGCTAACCGATATTGGCATCAGTTTTCATACAAATATCTAGAGTGTAGTATACAACCCTCTACATTGCGAGTAAATCACTCGCATATGCGACTAAATCTTCACTCTGGGCGACTAAATGATGTCTAATATTAGCCAATGGCTAATAAATTCTCAGATTTTACTCGCCAGTGGGTGAGTAGGAGGCTAAGTATAAGTTTAGCTCAGATATATTTTCACTCGCCGAACACTCTCTGACTGAGCGCATCAGTTTCACTCTCCGCCAAGCGATCTGTGATATGCGCACCTGTGTTTGTGTATTTGGCATAACGTAAACTCTAATGTGAAGGTTATTAAAGTTCTATCATTAAATAATACTTGATCATCATATTATAATGCTTGACTGACTGATGTTAAGAGTGTACTTTCAGATATTTAAATATTTTACAAACATTTATTATATATATATATACATATATATATATATACATATATATATATATATCAGTCTGGCGAGTGAACTAAAAAAATGTAATAGCCAATGGCAATTCAATTGCCAAGGTGTCCGTAGAGGGTTGGTATAGCAGCATAATTCTGATATAATAGTTTATACACATTAGCATTGGCTTATTTATTATGTTGATATCTGAATCTAGCTCAGTTATGTAGGAAATTGGTTGCCATGGACCATATGGGTGTAGAATATATATATATATATACAGTGGGTACGGAAAGTATTCAGACCCCCTTAAATATGGGTGTAGAATATATATATATATATATATATAATAATTATAAGTAATATTAATACATATAATACATTAATACATATAATTACCTTATATACTTAAATCGATTTACTTATATGGCTAAAATTATTATAAAATATATCAGATTCAGACTCCTTGCCCAATCACTGGTTCAGCTGTTGCTGTTTTACAAGTCTAGAGATTTTGCATGTGTTAATGACCATAGTACATCATTCTTGTAAAGTACCTGGACACGGTGGTGCTGCTCTTTCCAGAGCCTGTGGAGTTCATACTTCTGCCTTTCTGCTTGAACTGGCACCTTTTGGCCTCGGCTGCGATTTCATAGCTGAGGAAAGAAGACAGTGACCCACCTGTGACCAGACCAAAACAGAAAGAGATGGGAACATTTTGGAAGACCTACTTACCCATTGGCCGCTGGTTTTGTGCTGCTGTTCTGGAGGTGATTGGCTGTAGAGACGAGAGAGAAAGAGAAGCTTAACTGTGCTGGATTCCTACCTAATTTGATACCAAATTCCATTGAACCCACCTGTCAACCTTTGACACAACAAGTGCAATTACCAAAAGCCCTGGCTGCCATTTTAGCATAGTGGGAGTTGTCAGAAATTCCTTACGAAAGAGACTTATTCGACACTGTGACGATGTTAATTTCCAAAAGTGATTTATTCAGCGGAGAACCATCCACTCCGGATGACAATCCACATTGTGGAACGTTTTCCTCAGCACTTAGCAAACAATGACAGAATTATATGAGCACACATCCTAACCTGCCAAACGATTCGTGTTACAAATCACATTAGACACCAGGCTTTAGTTCGCTAAGGAGGACAGGATAGAACAGAGAGACGTAGAGGACATTAGCCAGAGCTTTTCTGGCCTGAAACGTCCTGGCTTACATGTACTCATCCATCAGCCTCAGGTAAAAATGCTTAACCTTAAATTTCCACAGAAATTCTCACAACTGGTACTGCCTGATTCCTGTGCTCTTGTCAATAAGAGCGGATAGTCATTCAGTGGAACTAGTCTGGACTCGTTTCTTCACATACAGACACACTGAAGGGTGAAATCTGCTCGACTACAATAACACAATAGCTGGTGGAGAGTCTGTGAAGAACGTTTTCACTTGACTTGTTTTTTTGTGTTGTTTAAACTAGACATTCTAGAACTGTAAAAATACACCCACACATATAATTTAATTTACCAAGAAAAAAAAAGACAGTATAGTAGAGGTCCAATTATACAAGCAAATACCACAAGCACTTTTAACAATAATAATATTTTTAAATGTTACTGATGCAAAGTTATAATTATTGTTTTAATTATTTGGTAACTTTATTTTTCTTTTAAGTTGCACAGACAGGGTCCAAAATTAACACTTGTCAAATATTAAATGTGAAAAAATGTCTCTGACAAGTAAAAAAAAAAAAAAAAAATACACAGTATTACCCAGGAAGCATAGCATCATAGAATGCAAGTTTATTTTTCCCTCTAGAAATGATATATATATATATATATATAAAATTTTTATTTTAATATATTTAAATACATAATATATTTATTTATTTGTTTTAAACCATTCTCTTTAAGTTTTTCCTTAGTGGACATCATGCACAATATTAATCTAACAAATTTATTTATTTTTAAACAAAAATTCTGCAAATACTTTTAGATAAATAAAAAAAAATGTAATGGGTGACAATAAATATTTATGACTGGAAAATTTTCCATTTTGGACCCTGATCATGCAACAAAAAAAGGTGTAAAACAAAAATCCACTCCCTAATCAAACATTGTGCATCAGCATAAAATAATTCCTGATTGCAAATAATTGTCAGCTAACAACAGACATCTGTTACATTTCTGACATTGAGACATTGTGGAATAAAAAGTGAGAAGTCACTTTTATTATTAAAGCGTTCCACACCCGCTAACACATGGGCCATTGGGTGCAAACCATGAAACCAGAGATAAGTTATCTGATGTGCCAAGACCAGTCTTTTAGCCTGAGTATTACATGCAAGTGTGTGCATGTCACCCTGTGTCCTTGTGCAAACTCAAAACAGCACATAATCCAAAGAGAAAGCAAAGACTCATCAGCACAAAAATCGACAAATGATATACTATGTTAACAACAAAACAAAACAATGCCAGCAGTCATTCTTGTTTGTCAGTCGGTTCATTAACCTCAAAAAAGCTATGTGGAATACTTGAAATTCTTTGTCAGATTCCTCACAAAGGAGCACACTTGAGAGCAATTACGTCCGATTGAGGGAGAACGTGGAGAGTACTTACCCTCAGCTCCCAGGGACAGGTCATCTTCAAAGCTCCAGCCATTCTTTAATGGTCCTAAAAAAAAAAGCAAAGAGAACAGCTTTCAGAGAGCAAACACTTTGCACTGACCCATCGTGCAGAACAAGTGATAATTTCCCATTCTCTTCCCCCATAAAAAAAACACTCCAACGCATCCAAGTAGCACTTCAAAGCCCCAATGTGGCTTTAGCTCGCACGCACTGAGAGGTTAACGGTAAATATTTACTCTTAAGTGCAATTGCCTTACCTAAGTAGTTATCCGAAATAATGCCAATGCAGTTTTGAATGACCTGATCCATAACACATTATCCTGCTCTTGGATTCTGTCCTGAGGAAACGTTTGTCTAATCAGGCACTTCTTTAACTGGAATGTGTGGGGGTCTGCTATTGGCCCCAAAGCAGTGTGCGTGCGTATGTGTGTGTGTGTGTGTGTGTGTGTGCCAGTGAATGTGCATGCGCTGTAGTGCATTGTGAGAGACCTTGCTCCAAAGTTCACAAGGAGTGGTAGAGAAAAGAGTCAGCAGGCAGTTGAGTAACTTTTTGCAGTACAACCTACTTCAGACTAACATAGAAAACTTCTGTAAATGCAGATAAACGCAGCAATTTCGTCTGAAGAAGATGATAGACTCACCTCTGGACGGACTGCCGCTTTGTTCGTCCAAAGAGGCCCCGAGAGGAGTCCTGTTGAAAAATCAATAACACGTCATATCCTTTTTCTGCTCGCCAAATCTCTCCCTAAAAAATGTCACTCGAGCAGAAACACACACACAAACCCCCTTCCCTCTCTTGAAGTGTTATTTTCCTTTAGCAAAGCGCTGACACAGATTCTCTTGGCATGAACTTGTCGTCTCGACACTTACAAAACGCTGCCTTCGAAGTCCCCTGCCACTTTCATCCAGACACCTGGAGATCCGAACGGCGTGAGAAAAAAAACACACCACGTAAAACGAGGCTAAGAATAGCTCGCGCTCGGCCGCGCGCTGGCCATGTTTCACAACACCAGCGGCAGCAGCACCACCGAAGTCTCTCTAGCTCCGGATATCCAGCAAACTCTCAGCAATAGAGACACTTACATTTCCTGTCAGGCTGTAGGAGGATGTCTGTCTCGTGTGTGTTTAATGATAATGAGCAGGAATTGGGAATAGGACGAGCACGAGGTATTTTTATTGACCTAGTGTGTGGCGTTGATGCTCAAACATGCTGCATCTGGGTTCAACGGGGGAATTTACACTAGGAGCATTTTATTAAATCAACTGTGAAGGAAGAGATCAGCCAAAAAATTTATTTTGGCATTATTTACTCATAATCCCATCTCAAACTGGTTTTTTTTTTTTTCATTAGAACAAAATGGTTTGAGTTTTTTTTTTTTTTAGTAAAAGTTATGTTTGTGTGTGTGTGTGTGTGTGTGTGTGTGTATGTATGTGTATATGTATATACATATTTTTGTTTACATAATATATGTGTGTGTACTGTGTATACATATTATGTATAAATAAATACACATGCATGTATACATTTATAAAAAACTTGTTATATTTATATATTACATATGTTTATATATAATATCAATTATTTGAATATAAATGTATACATGTAAATACATGTAAATATTTTCAAAATATATACTGTATGTGTGTGTATTTATATATGCAAAATAAATATACACAGTGCACCCACATATATTATGTAAACAAAAACTTTTATTTTGGAAGTGATAAATCGTTTGACAGCACTATAAATATATATATATATATATATATATATATATATA
>NW_015654351.1:161804-171815 GCF_001515625.1 Sinocyclocheilus rhinocerous
TAAATAAATAAAATAATACTTTTATCCAGCAAGGATGCATTAAATTGATCAACAGTGACAATAATGTTTTATAATGTTACTAACACTTTTATAATGTTACACAAAATAAGTGCTGTTCTTTTTAACTTTCTATTCATCAGAATTGATGATGATGATGATGATGATGATAAGACATGTTTCTTGAGCACCAAATCAGCATATTAAAATGACTTCTTAAGGATCATGTGACACTGAAGACTGGAGTAATGTCTACTAAAAATTCAGCTATGCCATACAGGAATAAATTATATTTTAACATATAATCAAATAAAAAAATAGTTATTTTTAATTGTAAAAATATTTCATAATATTTCAGTCTTTACTGTATTTTTGATCAAATAAATGCAGAATTGGTCAGCATAAGAAACTTTTAAAAACATTTTACCAACCCCAAACTTTTGAAAGGAAACATGAAATTATGGCCCGTTTCAAACATGATGTGGGATCATTTTAGTAATTTTCTTTACTCGCCATAACTTAATTCTAAACAAGTGGTTTATACCTTCACTGTACCCCCCAAAAAAAGTGAGTACGGCACTTGGCAGTGGTCAAAATCACTTTTGGATTCATTCCAGCTTTTAAATTCAAAGATTCAAACAGCAATTAAATATGACATGATCAACAACAAACGGTTCTTACATGTTCTCTGAGAAAACTTGAGTAAATGACGTTAAGCCAAATTACCTGCAACATTCAAACAAACATACGGCTTCCTTCTAGATCACAAGATGAAACGGCTGACAGGGACACGTACCAGAAATTCTGGAATCTCTGTTTTGTTTTTCACATGGAAGGTTTATGTTGGTCATGAGGGACGTATATCTACAAAGTAAATCAATGGCTTTTTCCTCCTACGCTTTTTTTTGTAAAAAAAAAAAGCAGCCTGGCAGAACAGAGAGAAAGACTAAAAACTCTCGGAGGAAAACTTTAGCATTAATGGGCCACAAAGGACTCAAACAAGCCACCAAAAAAACCCCCGGTAGCACAAAGGACAATAGTCAGTCCTCACAAGTAACGACTTTCCTGACTCTGGGAAAATCACGGTCTGAACCCACTGAACTATTCACAGGATTCTCTCAAATTTACTGCTTGTCAGAGACACCAAAGACAAAGGACAGAATGCTTTTCTATGCCGCATCTGAGCGTTTTGTTTACTTAGCAATTCACGTCATACTGTGGCGTGTACACAGATCTTTCTCACACCATTTGCATTTGTATTTTATGAGCAGCGAGTTTGTTAGGTAACTCACCTGCAGGTCCTGAGCCAGTTCTCTACTTGATTTGGTTTACGACCTGAGGAGAAAAAAATACAAGTAGCTGTTCCGTGTAATAAACAAATGAATTTCCCTGAAAAGCAACAAGCAGCAAACAGTAAACAACAAATCTAACAGTGACGACTAACACAGAGTGGTTTTCTGAACTACCACTGTGGTCTGCGATTCTTTCGTTTTCCATAAACCTTTATTTGCTCTAAATTGGTTTATCATGACTTGAATGGAGAATCAAATGCCAGCAGTGTTCACTACCGCATTACAGCTTCCAGTACACCTCCCCACAGAGCTTCTAACCCCCAAAATCCCAGTATCGAGTTGAGAATCTCAGATATAAATGATAAAAAATGGCAACTGTATAGTTTTTGCATCTGAAAATAGAAATATCACGCCAAATTTGCATACATTTTTAGGGGTAAATTTATAAGAGTATTTACGGTAATTCTATGTATCGCTGAATCTTTATAGTGCACTAAATGCTGACATTCTTAAAATGCAGACTGTTATCTGTAGGCTTAATTCATGTAAAAGTATAGTAAAAGCAGCTCAGTGACATTTAAAGACAATACAATCCATAATAGGCAAATGATCTGTTAAAATATTAGTTATTGGTATCAGCTTAAAATAAACAGTATAACGACGTGAAAGCAAAGTAGGGCCAAAATATTAAATAGACATTTAAAGTATAATTGTAGTGAATTTCCTGGCAATATATATTGTGAGTTTTAACAGCATATTTGATTTCAACGTCTGTAGCAAAAATGCTGTTACATTTGGTAAGTTAAATTTATTATTGTGAATCAGTTCAAACTGTCTATTTCAATCAACTGATTAAATTATTTGTTTATATCATCCCTTGAAAATACCTGGTATTTTCATTTCAAAAGTGTTTAAGTAAAAATATATGATAATAAAAATATAAATATTGCTGGTTATTATTACTACGCATTGCTATATTTAAGTGCACATACAATTAAAATAACTAAAATCCTTTTAACTTAGAAAAACATGCATTGTATGTATTTTAGCTACATTTCTACTTATCTTAGTTCTTGCAATAAATATTTTGAATCTACATGGCTGCTTGGTTAATTTCTCTAGTATGTAGTATCTGTTAGTACAGAAACAAACAGATTTGAACCGTAACGCCATTAACAGAAGCACTGTACCTGTTTCTGAGGCTGTCGAAGTCTTATCCTCCATAGGCTGGGCAGACAGCGGCTCCTCTGCGCCCTGGTCCTGGGACTCAGAAGCCTGCCAGGAGTCTCGGCTCTGAGCCCAGGCCCTCCTCTTGCTTCTGGCAGGGGGGGACTCGCACTCCTCCATGTCCTTAGCTCGGACAGGATACTACAGTGGGGGACGGTTCACCTGCAAAGAAGCGAAAAGGGACGGACTCAGACCTGAATGACACGACATGAGCCAGAACCCCTCTCTCCGGAGGGATTGATAGCAGGCCCAAAAGAGCACTGTCTTGTGTCATACGAAGCAGATATGTAAGAGTCTGAACGAAGTCACATTAACCAAAACGGTTCACACATTTTATGCTCATTTGAGCACTTTAAGAACAGAACTGCAAGAGTCAACATGTCTTTGATGCATTTATTGCATTAGCTGCACATGAGGTTAAGGGTGAAAACACAATGTGTAACAGACCATGTGTCACACTGTCTGCAATCACACAGACACCCGAAATCAAGAGCCAAAATGACTGTACAGACCAATGTTCCCTAAGAAACGTGCATAGCATACAGTACATGGCCTTGATCCAAAACAGACTATAATAATATATATGTGACCCTGGACCACAAAACCAGTCATAAGGGTCATTTTTTTGAAATTGAGATTTATACATCATCTGAAAGCTGAATAAATAAGCTTGCCACTGATTTATGGTTTGATAGGACAGTATTTGGCCGAGATACAACGATTTGAAAATCTGGAATCTGAGGGTGCAAAAATAAAAATCTAAATATTGAGAAAATCGCCTTTAAAGTTATCCAAATGAAGTTCTTAGCGATGCATATTACTAATCAAAAATTAAATGTACAAAATATCTTCATGGAACATGATCTTTGCTTAATATCCTAATGATTTTTGGCATAAAAGAAAAATCGATAATTTTGACCCATACAATGTATTTTTGGCTATTGCTACAAATATACCCCAGCGACTTATGACTGGTTTTGTGGTCCAGGGTCACATATGTATTATCCTAAATTTGTATGAATTCTTACATTCTTATTTTACATGATAATTAATGTGAATCCGTAATCTAGAGTGAGTGTAATGCATATCACAAAAGCGAAGTGTTAAAGGAAGAGCTCACCCAAAAATGAAAATGTGCTGAAAGTTGTAGATGAGTTTGTTTCTTTAGCGAAACAGATTTGGAGAAATGTAGCATTACATCACTTGCTCATCAACGGATCCTCTGCAGTGAATGGGTGCCGTCAAAGTGAAAGTCCAACAACTGATAAAAACATCACAATAATCCACAAGTATCACACATGGTCCATCAATTAAATAAACAAGAAACAATTCCATCATTAAGGCATTTTAACTTTAATCTGTTACGTCTAGCCAAAATATGAGTCCATAATCTACAATAATACTTCCTCTAGTAAAAACGCCCATCACCTGTTGTCCTCACACATCAAAACCCATGACATATTTCTTTAGAAACGTTTTGGAATTTGGACTGTTTACACTTGTAAATAGTGTTTCATCTGTGCATATCTCTTGCCTGATTAGATGACCTTTTCGCCGGAGAAAGCAATATTATGGAGAGAGGACTTGTATTTTAGTCAGAAGCAACAGTTTGAAGTTAAAAACGTCATAAAGATGTCAGCTGTGTGGATTACTTGTGGATTATTGTGATGTTTTTATCAGCTGTTTGGACTCTCATTCTGACGGCACCCATTCACTGCAGAGGATCCTTTGGTGAGCAAGTGATATAATGCTAAATTTCTCCAACTTTGTCTTGATGAAGAAACAAACTCATCTACATCTTAGATGGCCTGAGGCTGAGCACATTTTCTTTTTTGGGTAAACTATTTCTTAAAAACAGCAATTATCTGTGGCATGTTTTTGTCCAATAATAGATGCTAGACGTGCAGAAATGACACACTGCAGCTTTAACTAGCATAATCATCCTGACACAGTCAGCCTAAATAGTCTAAAGCGAACATTTTTTGCAATAAATTTTATTTCTATATATAACATCACCAAAATGTGGTGATAACCCAAATAACCAAAATAAATAACCTATGTCTGTCCAACAGAAATACATTTTGCTTTGCAAAAACAAAAAAATAGAGGGAACATTGATTTCAGAAATGACTGGAAAATCAAATAAGAGATGAAGGCCATGTGAAGGCAGCAACAACAAATAACCAGCATGAGAAACTAATAACATCTACAGAGATTCCAAGATTCCTGTCCATAAGAAGCAAACCAAAGAAAGAGAGGGAAAAGGAGGGAGAGAGAGAGATGGGGGCGGAGCAGGGGTCTTAACTGGAATAAATGGTAAAAAAGAAAAAGTCAAAAAACAAGTTGAGCAGGAAATGTCTGTTTAGTTGAAAGATTACAAGCTGGTGCGGAGTCATTTCCTGTTTTGGATCTGGCACTTTTTGAAGGAACAGATGAGCTTGACCAAATGGGATGGATTTATAATTCAGCGTTCTGATCTCCCACAATTCACACACTACTATTAATAGCATGCGTCTATTTTCAGACTGATCATCGAAGTGTGACAAATGTAAACCACCAGGAAACACCACCACATTTTATTACCAAAGTCTGGGGATTATAAGGGAACACATCAACATTGGGGAATATAGGCTACCTGCACGAATACACATTCCAAAATCAGAATCTACAACAATGGTTCTCAAAATAAGACCAAACAAGCATTAAAATAAGCTAAAACAACTAAAAAAAAAATCCCACAATCTTGGAAAACAGATATATGAGGCGGCCGAATTTTAAAAGATCTGGAAATGTCATGGAAAGCAATAAAATCGTATAATTTCAGGGGCATTTTTAAAATACATTTTACTACTTATGTCAAGCTCCAAAATATTTATTGGGTAGAAATTGTGAGTAAAAAATTATTTAAAATGTTATTTTGTGATAACTAATGTTTTTTCGTACATTCACCTCTTTATTAATTACATGCATACAAAAAAAAAGAAAAAGAAATGCACATGAAATATTAATGAGTGGATTTTTTTCATTATTTGAGAAATAAAATTAGCAATACAAAAGAAACAAAACCACAGTTATGTCTGGAAATCATCTGACAGGGACAACAGTCAATAAAATTATTTAACAGTCATTCTACAACAGTATTTGATGGAAAAATGCTGCAAAGCAACCAGTCACAATCAAGTATTCCATAGAGGCATGTCCTAATATTGTAGAATTGTCTACTAGGTTTTGATAAATAAGTCTAATAATGCAAACACAGTCTCAGTTTCAGCTGCATATCTGTTCACAGGTTCAAATCCCATCAGAGGCTTGTTATTTTTGGACTCCTTTAACAGAATTGATGTCCAGTCTACTTGGAGAAAGTTAAAAGGAAGCAAACAGTGTACTCTAGAATGTAAACTGCCTAAAAACCACTTCAAACACCCCTTTTCTCATCAAAAACTAATTGTTCACTTGCAACACACGACGATTAATTACATTACCACACAAATAGGCCCTCTCTAACATCATGTTAAGCGTAATTTACGCATCACATCAGCATGTTGATTAGCTATAGCAATCCAGACTGGAACACTGTGTCCACTCACATCTTTAATGTAGTTCAAGGAAAACATTAATTTCTGACTTGAAATATTAATAAATACTCTAAGTATGAGTCCTCCTACTACCAGTTTGATACATGGCTGCTCCAACAAAAAAGAACAAAATATTAACCTAAATAGCATGTTGATAGATTCAATAAACAGACAACAAAAAAGTCTGTCAACAAGCCATGTAACAGCAGTCAAATATGAGAGCAACACGCTCCATTCCCTTTCACAAACAGCATAGTTGTTTAATTCTATAAACACAGGAGAACTCGTGCTCTCCGCTCCATTTTGGACCTGCGATTTGTAAACAGTGCTGACTGAATTACATACTCTGCTTTAAATGGATAGAGACTTCAGGAAGGAGGATGAGGAAAGCAGTGACTTTACACAAATAAGCGCTACTAAGCAACGTCAAGCATGCCGCTCATCCACCAATCACAGAACATATGCAGAATGCTAACTAGGGGAAACCTTTGCAGTAAACCCCACACACAGCAAACTGTAAACACAATGTCCCAATATTCCCAGCAAACCTTGCATTATATATTATATATAGTTATATAGAATGCATTCATTCGGCTGTGATACAAAATTCCAAAAAAGTTGCATAAATGAAATAATGCTTAATCAAATGTCATAACTGGGCCTTCCGCTGAAAATGACCTTCTCTGTGGTGAAGAATGCAGGACGTATGCAATCATTTAGTCTGCTTATCAGACTCCATGTTTTAACACTTAAGTAAAAGAACCAAACTTACACCCCTGAAAAATGTAGTATGTACAGTATGTGTGTATACTTCATATGTCTTAAGCTATATACTTCATCTGTCTTAAGATATATATATATATATATATATATATATATATATATAGCTTATGCATGCATGTATACATTTTGGTCCATATTAGTAGGGGCCATGTCTCAGTCCACTTTTTACTATGGATTTGTAGAACCCCAAGAACTGTAATTTAACATATTAAATATATTAATAATAATAATAATAAATAATAAGACGATATGTGTATATACTGTATAGTGAACAGACTTTAAACTGAGAAAAAAACAGAAAACCCCCTGATCCTGTGCCATTAAACCAGACTAACCACTTCAAACATTGTAAACCAATAGAGTCTGTGATGAATAGCTGGCTGTCAGAGCTTTGAGGAAAATCAGTGAGCCCCTCAATTCCACTGAATAAACACTCTGTCGCTATCATCCTTCTCAAACCTGTCAACAAAAGCTTGTTTGGCTGAAAACGCCTTGAGAAACGATTACTATTTTTAAAACGCATGCTCTCGCTATGACCTCTTTCTGTTGAAGTGAAGACGTCCCAGTTCCCACATCTCATTCCAGATTTGACCGGTTGCTCGTTGTGTCTGTCCCCACGTCCCAAGGCCCCAAACAAAAACAGGACAGGGGCTCCAAGACAAACACGGCACAAACAACAGAACATCAAAGCCCATCCTAAGAAACATCCCACAGTTAATGCATCATGCTTACACAGAGACCTAGTGATTTAAGACTATATCCGGTCCAAACAGGCAGATTCTCAGAAGAACTAGGCAATTTATTGAATATTCAGGATGACTTCACTGGAAATATATATTTAAACATACTTATTTTGGGATATTCAGGATATCACAATGTCATAATATTTTATTATGCTTTAAAAAGACAGTGTCATCAGGCTAGTTTCCGAATCACTCCTTGTCTCATGAGTATGAAAGCTTAAGACAGATGAAGTATTAGTGCTTCTGAATTATACATGAAGGGGAAGTATATAATATATGTGCCACTAGCATAAAAAAGAATTGCAAAAATAATAAACAATAATTTAACACCATGTCCATTGGATGGACAAACTAGTAATTATTAAATATTATTCAAGTGGAAAAAAAGTGGTGGAAACACGCCTTAATTAGCGGCTGTTTGAAATGGTTGGCTGTTTGGTTGAAATTATGGTTCCAGACATAGCAAATGCCTAAATGTTGAAAATATATTTCATTATACATGGTCAAAATGTTGAAAAATATTGAAATGTAATTGCTTTTAGCAATTTCGCACAGCCATAAATCTCAGTACTATCTCGATTTTAACCTTTAAGAGGAGCTTAATCATTTTTACAGATATCTACAGCTAAAACAATATCCTAGTGAGGAAAACACAACTAGTTTTAAGAAAGAATGGCCAGTGACCTGAAAGTAATGTTATCTTTCGTCCATGCAGTGATGTCATGAATTTCAAAGCAGAACAAGATAAGCCTTACCCAGCAAACTGCTCTTTTCAAACCACACCTGCAATGTTTTCTTCCCAAGTTAGAACGCAATATCCAGTTTGCGCCAGTGCCTTGGTGAACTGCCACCCTCAATGACCTTTGGTATTGGCTCTAAACGCAAGCCCAAGGCCTAGCCTGTGAAATAACATGGCATTCTGACAAAGTCCTCCATTGTGATATTGTTTTAGAGACCACAGCATCTATGAAAGAAAAGGTTATTCTGTAGCCCTCCCATAAGTCCCAAGGGTGTGAAAGTGCTGCTGTTGACAAAATTTTAGGACCAAATATAGAGCCCTGTGGTTCGCCAAAAACAAAATCCTATATTGCTCTAGCTCAGCATTTCTAAACTGATAATGTTTTATATCTCTACAAAGATCACCAGATGAATGTCTGCATACAGGGAACCATCAGATTTCTCTCTGAGGAATGCCAACATGAACAAAGGGGAGCTAAGAGACAAGTGTAAGGCATGTTTTGCACAAACTGTAAAAAAGAGAATTTACTGCACTGTTCATGAACATGCCGATATATATCAGTATATCGCAAGTTGTTTTTACGATAAGGCACCAATACTTCAGGATATTTTATAATTTCTTTTTTCTTGCATTCAGGCATAGTATTTTCTACATATTAATTAATGGTACGAAAATGGTGCACCACAGACTTCTATAAAACGCAGCACTGGCCAAAAGTGAAGCTAACCGAGTGAGAGAGATTGAGAGTGATACCACCGATTCACTCTCTCTCCCATGCTTTTTGCCCAATGTCAATCCCAATCCAATTATGTCACTGTGATGCATCGCAATATTCTAAATCGTGACACATGACGTGTATAATGAGGTAGTTGCTGATCCCCAAACGTAATTTTTAGGATAAGAACATTACATTGCATAGGAGGACATTTCGGTAATTGCATAGACTATGTTTCTGGTCTTTCACATGCCGTGTGAATACCACAACATGTTGATATGGGCACCAAATTGTATGTGTCACTTATGCACCGCAGACAGGAAATACGTAGAACAGACCTAAACCTAAAACTGCCTCGCTGCTTTCAGCTTAAAAAGAGATCAAGGCAAAATGCTTCCAAAACATCTCTTTGTTATGCAAGTGTTCACCGGAGGGCTAAAGTCTAAAAATCAATCTCCTCTGAGGATGTGACAAGCTTTTGTTTTGAACATGTGACACAGTACTTATAGTAATGGCATTTTGGGTAATTCTCCCTCTCTGCTTACATTTGAGTCTTTTCCCACTTGTCTTCTGACAGCAAGTGAGAAGAAGGATTGTGACATTAAATTCAGACACTATCAAACTCAGTGTGTCCTCAAGAACCAGAACAGCTGGAAGTTTCTCTGGCACACACACATATAATATGTGTTGTAAACAGTGACGCACAATGAACTATATTTTTTAAATGTATATATAATATATTTAAAAGATATTTAACTAACAAAATATATTTCAAAATGTATTTCGGGGCAAGAAAACATCTTCAGTCTTGCAGTAGCCCACATTTAGGCTAAAAATAAATGTTGATGGAATAGCTTACTAGTTTTTATTTAACTGTTTAATTATGTTTTTAATAATGTTTTTTTCATATATTGCATTTTTTTTTGGGGGGGGGGGGGGG
>NW_015654351.1:172422-195631 GCF_001515625.1 Sinocyclocheilus rhinocerous
AAAAAATAAAAAAAAAATATTTTTTTTTTTTTTTTTTTTTTTGGGGGGGGGGGGGGGGGGTGATGAATGCACACACATTCATCACAGTCCTTTTACAGTGTTAGCAGACAAAAGCAAAATCATATCATGCAGTTATTGCATGTGTTATTGCAGCCAATCTTAACTGTTTTTGCTTCAAGTTCCATTATACTTTCGACATCAAGTGGCGACCCAACATATTAGCATAACTGTTTATGATACACAGGTAAACAAAATGAACAGTTTATAAACATTTATTTTACCTTGCATAGCTTTGTACGTTCTAATAAATTAGGCAGCTGCCTAATTTGTCTAGTTTCTAAGCAACAGACGGACCAAAATTTTAATGTCAACATCAAAAGCCCACTCATTTTAAGATTGCTATCATAACTATTCCACTTAAATCAGTGCAGAAAATGTGAGTACACCGATTCCATCTGGGTTTTCTCATTTTCCCTGTTAGTTTAATGTTAAATATGTTTCTAATAGCACGAGGCAGATAAAAACACTGATTTGCGTTCCCCTGCCTTGCTGCACACTGATTAATGTTTTTTTAATCCAAGTGTGTTTTATGGCACACTTTGTATTCCAGACACTGTGTCCTGGAGCTTGGAAGCGAGCAAGGGTACAAGAGAGAAGGGGGTGCCAAGGTAACGCACAAGGTCAAACAAACCATTTGACGGATCTTAACACTTTACAAGTGGCAAAAGCAACAGGACATTCTGTCACAGCTACTCTACCACCCAAGAAATTAGATGGGGAGATGTGGGACGTGATCTGCGTTTGGAGAGCTGATGATGTAACCTAATTACTAGAGATGCACCGATCGATCGGCCAAGGATCGGAATCGGCCGATTTTCCTCATGATCGGCCAGTCAGTTTCACTTCTTTCCGATTTTGAGCCGATCCGTTTTGTTACCAGCGGCACAGGCAATAACATCAGCCGCGCATTCTCGCTCTCTTCTCTCTGACGACCCCTTCTCTCTCACACACGAAAACTCTTAAAGGGACTCGCAGTCCAATATTCCTACTGCTGTCGGTCATGTTAATCAAAGAACAAAAGACAAAGAAAATCATTTTCTGCTCTTGACTGAATACGGCACAGGCAATAACGTCAGCCGCGCATTCTCGCTCTCTTCTCTCTGACGACCCCTTCTCTCTCACACACGTCTCATTCGCTCCGGTTAAATAGTGCTTGTATTGCGCATTATTTTAGTCATTAGTCAGGTTTCGCACTTATACCAAACGCACACGCACCACCACTGATCAATATTAGTGGAGCGGACAATCCGCGCTCAGTCTCAAACAGCTTGTGAGCCACAAATACCAAAATGAGTGGCTCTACTAATTACACAATCAACACAGTGCTTGTAATGCGGTGAAGTTAGTTAAATTATCTTAGACTTCAAACAACATACCTCAAGGTGTGTGAACCACTGCCATCATGCCACTTATAGCAAAAATTAAGCCAAACAACATTGTTTCTTAACAACTGTGGTACCTTAATGATTTGTTTAGTACTTCAACAATAACTGATTGTATCATTCAAAAGTCTGGGGTCAGTAAGATTTTATTTAAAAAAAAATTCTTCTAGAAAATTTTCCAGAAAGGATGCATTAAACTGATCAAAAGTGACAGTAAATAGATTTACATATAGCGTTAGAAAATATTTGTATTTTAATTAAGTGCTGTTCTTTTGAACTTTCTATTCATCGAAGAATCCTGAGAAAAATACATTGCAGTTTCCACCAAAATATTAAGCAGCGCAATTGTTTTCATTGTTGATAATAATAAGAAATGTTTTCTTGACCATCAAATCAGCATATTAGAATGATTTCTAATATGCCGATTTCAAATAAAATTTTATTTTCTGGTAAGAATTTAAATGTTTTTTTTTTTATAAGTATTTAATTAAGGTACACTCTGTGAACAATTACCTACTCTAATTCAAGTGTCATAACACTTTAGTACACATAATACCATAATAGTTATTGGATTATTTTGGGTTGGACATGATGCAAGTAACGACATGCACCAGGTCTGGAACCGTTTTGACTAGGGCTGCCCCCTATTAGTCGACTAACCGTTAGTCAATCAGAAGAGGCTTGGTCGACCAAAATTTTATTAGTCGCTCAGTCGCAGAAAGAAAAAAAAATATCCACAGACGAAGTCACCCAGTCTGTGACGGACAGATCGTTAACGCTCGTCTATCATTCATCGATCTCAAATATGGCTTGTCATCAGAAATATGTAAGTATTAGCAACTTTACATGGCTGCTCAATCCAATGTTAACCTAGAGAAATGTGCGCTATTCAAGTGTCTGTGCGGAGTGTGGAAGCTGAATAACGCTTCACAGGCCAGATGGAGGCGCTGGTGCGCTCACTTGCTCTTAAAATACTCCCTCATTTTTGGTCATACAGATAGGAGTAATCCATCTTTCGAATCTGTAAAGACTCTACATTTATTTGTGTGCACTCACAATAACAACAAAACATTGCACTTTTTTAAAATAATGAAAGCAAACAGGATATGCGTTCTGCCGTCTCGGTCTTTGTGAACTTGAGCGCGAAATTCCACCTATCTCTCAAATGGACCATTGACACTATCTACAATCTCAATTAGGAGTCGGGAAATTGTTTTTCACGTGCGGTGCCAGTGATGATGCTTCTTACGTCCGTTTCGGAGAACCAGAGGACAAATATTTCAATCGATCGCTCAGGCATGGCACCGAAATGAGGCACCGAAATCTGCATTCGGGTTCGGTTCTAGTACATACCGGTTACATAGGTACCGGTGCCATATTGGTACCGGGTTTCGGTACCCAACCCTACTCCAGAGACAGATCCCCTCCGAAGGCCTTGTTGGCCATCGGTACCATGAGAACCAGACAAGTCCTCTGCTCAATCTGACCTGTGTTGCAGCCTAGAATTAAACCATGCCATGCTGGTTTCCTTCCTTTATGAGTGTGCTTGAGCGCTTATTAGACTATGAAGGCAATTAAAGGCTCGGTATTATGATTTAAATGGTTTATTAATAAAAGTGCGATTAGTCGACTAATGCTTAAAATTAATGACTACTAATCGACCAGAAAAATCTTTAGTCGGGGGCAGCCCTAGTTTTGACCGACTTGAATGATTCAAACAAATAACTGACTGGTCTTTGACTGATTCATTAAAAAAAGAATCAGCTCATAAGGGTAATTTGTTCTTGAGATAGACTTCACTTAGTTGGGTAAACAGTTGGTTCACAGTAAAGAAATGAAATAATAGAAACAGATTTCAGGTCCCAACCCAAATTGTTTCCTTATTTAAGAGCTGTATCAGATCTGTAGCACTACATTCGTCCAAAAGAGGCAGAATAGAAAAGCGACATGCAAAAAAAATGATTTTTTTCTCCTCATCGGCTGCCTGTTTGTTAAAGGTCCAGCCACAGAGACACACCATGTACCAGCATTATGATAAAACCGTTTAATCATTAGCCTGAACAAGGTCAGCGGTTCCCAGGGTTTCAATTTGCGCAGTGTGAAACAAACATATGGAGCGCCCAGGGTGTTACCGTTAGCATGCTAGCACAACAGACACTGGGATTCAGTCAGAAACAGGTGAGGCTCCGATTTCATACCTTTCAGCAGAAATCTCCGACTCCCAGCACCTCACAGAGTAAAGCTTAAGTGAGTAATAATAATGTTTTATTTTTTCATAACATTACAAACGCACACACACACCCTTGTGATGAATAGCACTGACATGGGACCCAGAGGAGGGCTGGCTGGAATCCCAGGAACTAGGCCTCGGCTAAGGATCTGATTATGGAAGAAATATGGAAAGCAATAGGAGGGAGTTGATGAGATAAACCAATGCGAGATCCATCAGACCGCCACGCTTCTTCAGAACAGCACTGTAAACAGCACTGTAAACATCTCAACACATGGTCCTGATGGATTATGAGCGCACTGCTTTTCATTCCAGATGCTCTGCTTAATTCACAACACGGAATCGCCTACAGCACTGCCTGAAGTACAAGTAGTGAATATTTAATGGCAGCTCTTTCACATGAATTTCAAGCTTAGAGAGGGAGCAAAAAAAAAAACAAATGTCAAAGCTTAAAATGTCATTATAAAACTTGAAATTCTGATTAGAGGAGTCATTTTTAACGTCACTGGAAAATGTAGATAAACACTAGCGAATGCTTTTCTATATTAATTTGTTTGGTGACAATAAACGATCCACAGTTAGGCTAATCAATTATATTCCCTGGCATTTTTATTATTAATAAACATAACTATTTAGTGTTTCTTAATCACATTAATGGGAATGTTTACACATGAATGAAATTCTGTCATCAGTTGTGTCCACACAAAACTGAGCTCCATTGACGGTCATTGTATGGACAATAAAAAATGTGTTCCAAACATTTCTTGTATATGTTTCAAAAAAGTTAAGTCATACAGGTTTTGAATGACAAGAGGTTGAGTGAATAGTGACAGAATCTTCATTTTCAGGTAAACTATCCCTTTAATGTAATCACATTTAAAAGCAATAAGCTTTACTCTGATTTTCCCACAGTAAAGGAGGTACAACATGCTCTGTTTTGCTTTAGCATGCACTACCCTAGGGGCTAAAAGCTTTTGAGACCATGTAAACTAGTTCTCACTTTCCTGAAATGTCTCACCTGTCAGGATGACTGTCATCTAAAAAATGTAGAAAACTGTGAGTGATGTGTCTTAGGCTAGATCTGAGGACATACAGTATATACCACTAAAAGTTGATATGATTAACATTAGACAGAGAGGTAGGTAAGAGTGTTTTGGTGACACTTTATTAAAGCCTTTATGTATAATGCATTATAAAAGTAATTTTAATGCACTAATTAAGCCTTGTACAGTGCATTATAAGGTGCATTACAATCTCATGAATAATTGTAACCACAGTTAATACATAACACTTATCAATTCATTGTTACACAACGCATTTTTTATTTAGTTATAATTATTTATGACGAGATGTAATGTATTATATAAAACGCATATTATGAATAATTATAATGCATAATACCCTTCCCTAACCCTTTATAATGCATTATATACAAAGGCTTTAAGTAAAGTGTTACCTTTTAATGTTGATAAAAGAAGTCTCTTATACTCACCAACTCTGCATTTATTTAATAAAAAAAGAAAACAGTAAAAACAGTGGTATTGTGAAATATTAGTACAATTTTAAATAACTGTTTACTATATTAATATATTTTAAAATGTTTTTTTTTTCCCTTTAATGGACAGCTAAATTTTCAGCATCATTACTCCAGTCTTCAGTGTCACATGATCCTTCAGAAATCATTCTAATATGCTGATTTGGTGGTCATTATTATAGATTTTCACATAAAAAAAATAGATTTTTGGTCATTATTATTGGTAACACTTTACAATAAAGTTCATTAGTTAATATTAGTTAACTACTTTAGTTAATATGACCTAAGAATGAATAATACTTCTACAGTATTTATTATTCTTAGTTAATGTTAATTTCAACATTTACTACAGTAATACATTATTAAAATCAAAAGTTGTGCTTGTTAACTTTAGTTAGTGCACTGTGAATTAACATGACCCAACAATGAATGACTGTATTTTCATTAACTAAGATTAACAAAGATTAGTAAATACTCAAATAAATGTATTGTTCATTGTTTGTTCAGGTTAGTTAATACATTAACTAACATTAACTAATGTAACCTTATTGTAAACTGTTACCTTATTGTTAATATTGAAAACAGTTGCACAGCCTAATATTTTTGTGGAAACCATGATACTTTTTTTCGGGGTCTTTAATGAATAGAAAGTTCAAAGAAATATCATTTAGTTGAAATAGAAATCTTATAGAATATCATAAATGTATTAACTGTCCATTTTGAGCAATTTAATGCATCCTTGCTGAATAAAGATACAATTTGGTTTGCCCTCACACTTTTGTATGGTAGCCTATATGCAGCATTCAAATATCAATAGCAAAATTAACCAAAAAACATTAACACTCGTGGACGTATCCATTTCTTAGCTTTCTAGAATGAGAATATCACTCCTTCTACATTTGACTAGAATTAGCAAGTAGCAAATTATGACTCGTGACCTACTGGCCATTAAACAAAAACCTTGTCAAAATTTTCATTTCAATACATCCCAAAAAAAAAAAAAAAACAATTCTGTGTTTGTAGTCATACCATTTGGGTTTATGAATCATTTACCAAACCCTCATCTTACTAACAATTATTGAGTGAGTGATGTAAACTGTACAACACCGTTTCATTTCCTTCAGGTCTCTTTAAAGCCTTTCTCTTGAGGTTTCAATAAGCCGGGTCTGTTTCAGGCCCCTAGCTGAATTCATTTCCTGTGGACAAAGCCCCCTATAGCATTCATATTAGCCACATACGACCTTTTCTGGTTTGTTTTTATGCACAGGCGCTTCTCCTGCATTATGCTATTTGTAAGATAGTTCTCTAAAGTGAAGCAAAGCATGAGACAGACGGCTGCTAAAATGCACCAGAAAACTTTCTAACCTGCTTCGTTCTGTGTTACAGACTTCCTTCTTCAGCATGTAACAATAACACAGCATCAGCAGTCGGCGCGTAACAACAGTTTTGCATGTCTAATATGGGAAAATTACAGCTGATGGCTTAGAAAATTGTTCCTTGGATCTGAAACAACAGGCATTAAGCCAAACTAATCTAGATGGCATCTAGACCTGGGAAGGAAATGCAGTGACTGTTTCAAAAGCATCAATGGAAATGGTTCACTTTAATATAATCTAACTTCCCATTGTAAATAACAGTACTTTGCTAAGGAAACAGAGACACACCTTTTGTTTAGTTAGAGCGACATTTTCCACGAAAAGCAACTCGAGACCTGTTAACACAAAAACTCAGCTTACTTTTAGTGCTCCTGTGGCTCAGTGGTAGAGCATTGCGTTAGCAGCGCAAAAGGTTGTGGGTTCGATTCCCAGGGAACACACATACTGGTAAAAAATGTATAGCCTGAACGCACTGTAAGTCGCTTTGGATAAAAATTATAATTATTATTAAATTAAAATTATTATTAATTATTAAATTAATTAATTACTTTTCCAACCACTAATGTTGATTTCTCTTGTTAAAGAGATAGTTCACACAATTGGAAATTTTACTGAGTTTGAATAACACAACCACAAATGAGATTTCAGAGCTCTTCCAATGAATGACGGCTTAAATTTCAGTCTATCCCTATATTTGTAAATCTACGGTGGTGCGTAAATTATTTTTTTATTTTTGGATCTTTTTGGATGAACATTTCCTTTAAGAATGTGTTTACATGGTCTCTCCCTGTGGCAGGAATGCAGTAAAGCATGCGACAACACGGATTCACCCGTGTTATCTCTGCAAATACACATCAGTATCTCTCGTTTGCTCAAACACACTCTTTTACACACACACACACACACACACACACACACACATCAGCTGTGTTTACACCTGACCAATGTTATCTGAAGACACCCAGAAGACAGCACTCCTGCTTTTATGTTTGCGTAGAACAGAGCTGTCCTACTTTTTATATTCACATAAAACTGTGGAAAAGTCACGAACATGAGAGAGTGGAATGAACTTTTAAGGAGACTTGAGAGCCACTAGACTAAACTAGGAAATCCTGACAATGGTTAAGGGCACTAAAGCTTCAGATCCCCCCAAAAAAATAAAAAAATTTAATTTAAAAATGTACATTTTTGAAATAAGTCTTTGTCCACCAAGGCTGTTTATTTGTCAAAAAATACAGTAAAAATTGTAATATTGTCAAATATTAATACAATTTAAAATAACTGTTTTCTATTTTAATATATTTTAAAATGTTATTTATTCCTGTGATGACAAAGCTGAATTTTCAGCATCATTACTCCAGTCTTCAGTGTTCATTCAGAAATCATTCTAACATCCTGAGCTTCTGCTAACATTTCTTATTATTATCAATGTTGAAAACATTTTTGCTGTGTTTTTTTTTTTTTTTTGTGAAAACCATAATACATTTTTTTTCAGGATGCTTTGATGAATAGAAAGCTCAAAAACAACAGCATTTATTTTAAATAAAACAATCGTGTATAAACATTTTTACTGTCACTTTTGATAAATTTAATGCATCACTGCTGAATAAAAGTATTGACGCTAACAGTATTGAACAGTATTTACATATAATAACTAATGGTAACTGACAGGGAGCACCAACATTTAATGAGCCAAGTGATTAACTCATAACAATAAATAACTGATCCAAAATAATTAATGATCAAGTGCTTTAGTTGTCTCATTTAATTAACATAACTGACAGTTACAGTATATGTCAGTGTACCAATATGTTGGATCCATCTTCCAGCAACATTATGCACTGGTAAAAGTAAGGCTATTTTGATTCAATAATGTATTTTACAAACTTATTTTTACATTATGTAAGATAAACTGTTCTAGATGTTAAGTGGTCTGCAAGTTTTGTTTTACTGTTCAGTTGGTCCACCTTCAGAAAACGTTTGAGAATCACTAATCCAAAAAAAACTAAGCTTCTTTTAACAGCACAAAACATCAAATTAAATACATTTTCCAGAAAAAATGATGTCATCTGGGATGGTCAACAAAGTAACACAAGCATAAAGCCTATAACACTTCAGGTGAGAGCTTTGGGTGGCCCTAAATGAGTTCATATTTTCTTCTAGTCGTCTTGCCTGATTAGTAATGGATCAAGACTGCAATAAGAGAGATATCATCGTCTTTGAATAGCATGTCATTGTCATTCCTATAAACATCACAAAAGTTCAAGCAAATCAAAAGTATTTAATGGGGCTATAAACTCTACAGTTGGTCGCTTTCCAGACATAAGCAGGAGGGTGAAGCAGGTGACACGGACATGACCCACTAACATGATCATCAGTATTCAAAAAATGAAAGGGGAAAAATCATTGTAACGTCATCTGAATAGTTGCAAAACTGTTCCATCGAACCTAACAGCCCATTCATTACAGCGCAAAAGTTCCCTTCACTTTGCTTTTCCAAAATATGAATACTAATATACGGTTTCATTCACTCGCGCATGCAAAACAACTCCATTAGTCTCTGTAAATAAACTTTAGAAATGAACGCGAGCGGGCTGAAACGCCATATTACGCATTAAACTAGCAAGAGCACTAAAATGTCTGTATTTCAGTGAGCATCTGCGCGTAAAACAACTTCAATCCAGCTGCAAATACTGGAGAGCGCGCAAGATTAAAAACAAACACTAGAGAAAGCAACTGTAGCAGCCCTAAAATAGCAGAAAAACACATCTTACCATCTCAACGGGACGTGATGATGATCGCACGCTGATAGTTAGAAAGTATCTAGTGCACTGAATCATCTGCCAAAACTATTCCAAAACTTCAAGTGCAATGCTTCCGCTTCCGGAAAAAAAGAGCGAAAAGTAACAACATGGGCGAGACGGAGCCCAAAAATATGCCTGGCCTGAAACCTGCTGGAAGAAGATATGCAGTGCACCAGTCCTACCTGATCCAAAACTGAGCTGTCACACTTGACATTTGCAATGTGAAGTCTGCGTAGTACACTGGGGAAAAATGGCGTACAAAAACTATTTTCACTCAGAAAGTTCTAGTAAATTTCCCAATGTATTACAAAAAACAGCAGACAATACATTCAGTTGAACGTGAAATTGAAAGAATGTGAAGTAGAAAGACTGAAACAGTATTTTCTGGTAAAACATACTCTAATAATCTTTGTTTTATTTACATTATTTAGGCTACTATTTAAACTATTATTTAGACTACACTACAGATATGCAGACAGAGAGATAGATAAAGTGTCTTCTTTGTTAATGTATACATTACACTATGCTCTGTTTAGTTTCATTTTTTCCTGAGCAAAAATAATGACTATCATACATTCGTACCATGATATACAGAAGTTTTACTCATTTGTCAAAATGTTTTTAATATATTTTAAAATGTAATAAATTTAGTATTCTCTCTTTTTCTTTTATATATTTTAATAAGTACAGGTCAGAATAAGTATGTTGTTTCATTATTGCATAAACACATGTTATGCTGAATGACAATGGAACATTATTTGCATTATCTGCCTTACCTGCATATAATATGCTTTCTTTGTAGTCACTTTCACATTCCTATAATATGCATGTCTATCTATCTATCTATCTATCTATCTATCTATCATCTATCTATCTATCTATCTATCTATCTATCTATCTGTCATCTATCTATCTATCGTTCTATCGTTCTATCTATCTATCTATCTATCTATCTATCTATCATCTATCTATCTATCTATCTATCAATCATCTATCTATACACACACACACACACACACACACACACACACACACTGCAAGGTTAATATTAGACTCTCCTAGTAAATACATTTATGAACATTGATGCTTTGAAGTTACGAATGTAAGTAGCCTACAACATTCATTTTTAGATTAGATCAGATTATTTTTGAAGTCTGGCTGTTTGGTTATTGATTTTTTTTTAACAAGATACCTTTAAGGATAAATAAAGCAAAGATATCTTTATGAGAAAGTGCATGAAACCTTTAATGTCATACAGCCAAAAACAGATGTCTGTGAATCAACTGATCAGCTAAAAAGGAAGTTACATCACTGAGCAAGGCGGGGAAGTGGTTAACCAACCAATCCATCTGCGATGAGGCACCTGTGATAGACATCTAACCAAGAGACTATAAAACCGCAATTAATCTTATTCACTACCCTGTATGATGGTCAATGTATAAAATCTACTGCTGAAAAGGAGGCAGCTGATTTACAACACCCCTCGAGCTGTTATAAGAGCTATTCGTCAACAGAATAACACACTATGCTGTGTTTCCAGAAGGGACGTCATATATTAAAACATCTGTAATGTAGTTATTTCAGTCTATGTTAAGTGCTCCAGAATAATTCACAAGAAAGGATTAATAAAAAATAAGACTTTGCGTATGTGATGCCTGTTTGTTTCAGCAAAATTGAAGTAATTGCTAATTCAGTTCAATTGTATTGCCAACATTTCTCAGTGGAATCTTAATTACTGTTCTTTTGCCATAAAACAGATGGAAAGAGGTATTGTGTTCGTGTTATTACCCAGTGGATGGTTACAACTTGATTTATGGACCACTGTCAGTATTTCTGAAGCAATATATCTCAGAGGTGCACAACAATGGTTATCCCTTTGATATTATGAATCCTAAATGTTTCCAAATATGATATATGAGTAGAACATATTATCTGCCCCCTTAAAAAACATAATATACTTTAGTATTTACAGTGCTGGATAGATTTAATCTTAAATGTAAGGTAAAACACTACTCATGGAAAAGGCAACATATGCTATAAAACTGCAGAACTGCATGAGTTTGCTAGAATTTTTGGACTGCCCAAATAATGCTGAAGAAGACCTTTAACATTTTTGCTTGTGAGGTAAAAACACAGTAAGTATTTAACAGTAAAACTGGTGTTCACGATTAATAATAATAATAATAATTCATTACATTTATATAGCGCTTTTCTAGGCACTCAAAGCACTTTACATTGTCAGGGGGTATCTCCTCATCCACCACCAGTGTGCAGCATCCACCTGGATGATGCGACGGCAGCCATAGTGCGCCAGAACGCCCACCACACACCAGCTTATTGGTGGAGAAGAGACAGAGTGATGAAGCCAATCAGCAGATATGGGGATGATTAGGAGGCCATGATGGTCAGAGGCCAATGGGCAAATTTGGCCAGGATGCCGAGGTCACACCTCTACTCTTTTCGAAAGACATCCTGGGATTTTTAATGACCACAGAGAGTCAGGACCTCGGTTTAACGTCTCATCCGAAGGACGGAGCTTGTTGACAGTATAGAGTCCCTATCACTACACTGGGGTGCTAGGACCCAAACAGACCACAGGGTGAGCACCCCCTGCTGGCCTCACTAACACCTCTTCCAGCAGCAACCTAGTTTTCCCAGGAGGTCTCCCATCCAGGTACTGACCAGGCTCAGCCCTGCTTAGCTTCAGTGGGTAACCAGTCTTGGGCTACAGGGTGATATGGCTGCCGGCTGATTATTGAGGTAGGGGAGGCCATGGCTGGTTGTCAGACCTATATTTTAATAACTTTAGTAAGGTTTTCAGTCAATAGCCAAATTTTGCAAATGTTTGTTTGCTCTAGCAGTGGACTCTTATGACTCTTATTATTTAAAGATAATACAAACACCTCTAAATCTCTTTTAAATTACAATCAATTAATTTCAATATCAGCATTTTTAACAGCTGTTGCATGAATTGAAGCTTGAACTGTGTTTTCAGGACAAATGTAATATAATATATACAGTATTGGCCAAAATTATTAGAACACTAGTATTTTGACCAGCTGAAAATTGTTATTTCTAGTCTAATATCTAATATCAGTTTACATTTCCAAACATTCATTTTGCCATTAATTGTAATAATCCAGTGAGATTTTTGTTTACACAAGGAGTCTGACAACAACCAGTGCTCCACAGAGAGATCTGATCTCAACATCATCCAGTCCGTCTGGAATGACATGAAGAAACAGAACAAACTGAGACAGACTCAATCCAGAAGAACTGTGGCAACGTCTCCAAGATGCTTCAAGAAACCTACCTGCAAAGCTACCTGAAAAACTATGTGCAAGTGCACAGAGGGCAAAAGCTGCTTTAAACGCAAAGGATGGTCACACCAAATGTTGATTTAATTTAGTTAATAGAAGTTAATTGATAAAGAAAATCTATTTATGACATTATTTTGACAGCATCCTCGTTTTACATAATTTTTACACAAGTGCCTAAAACTACATTTGCAGGTAGGTTTCTTGAAGAATTTTGGAGACATATATATATATATATTTCATGAATTATTGTATATTCAGACATTTTGAAAAAGAGAATACATTGTAGGAAATTATTTTTCGAACTTGTAAATAAAAATAAAAATTTTAAAAAATCATTAGATTTACGTTTTACAATAAAATACTATTTCAGTCTAGTTACATTTTTCACATTTACTTCAGTGTTACTTGCCTTATTTTCAGTGTAGTTTCTCCATTTAATCAGAAGATGGCGCTCGTGACCATGATTAGACTCTTCAGAATCGTTGCTTGACTACCGATCTCATACACAGGGTTCCTAAGTGAATATATAACAGCATATTAAACGTAAAATGCGTTGACTTATAAACATTTAAAATAATATAATATATTTACAGCACATTTAAATATAATAAGGTGAAAGCCAACGGAGCTGTTTATTTCTTTTTATATAGGCTAATTTAATGCACTGGGAATTAAGACCATAAATGATTGCTAAATAATACATAGAATCAAAATTATTTCTAATTCGTAGAACTCTGGTGCAAAAACATTTGTTTTTGTTAAGCATGAATACAAATGTTTTATATATTATACACAATCACTTTAATACAACATTAATAAACATTATTTCATTAGAATGCACAGATCATTATTTTAAAGATGAATAGCCTATATTTATATGTTATCATAGGCTACATGATATGGCTAGGCCTACTGATGTTTTTTATTAGGCTATATAACATTAACGACTTGTTAAAGGAAATGATTTTACCCGTGTTATCCGTTTATTTTCTTGTTAAATGTGTGTGAATTGAAATGCTGTTGAAGCGAGCAGCAGACTGCCTCGAGAGGCCGCACTGGCCCCATATGCAGCAGGTGGCCTTACCTGCAACCCAAACGAGCCCTTGAACTACAGTAGAGAAACACTGAATCCACAGAGCGGCACAGATGGGTCACCAGCCAAAACGAGTGCCTCTGCATGATTTATTGCGCCAAAATACCACAGAACTAATCAGCGGACAAACTAATTAATACAAATCTGCATTTTTGCATAAGTAATTAGAGCAACTCGCAATGAAATAAGAGATAGGGATTTATTCAGTCGGGAGAGCCATTCAGGCAGAGAGAGATTTGGTTTGGATCCACTGTTCCAGTCTGAGGAAAGGTCTGTTGGTTCAAGCAGAGGGCGTTAAAGGTCAAATAATTAATAAATATCATTGGCGTGACCTCGTATTGTGTTGTGTCGAGAGCGGAAGCTTACAGGAAGCGTTAAAGAACGCTTACGGGAAGCGACCTACTTCTGTTCCTTTTATACCGGTACTTAAAATGTTTTTTTAATAGGCTATAGCATAAGTAGCCTGTTTTTTCAAACACACAAAAGTTAGAATACAAGTTAGTTTTCGCGAACAAAACTCACCTTTGTCGGTAACCGTAGCACGGTTCTCGGTTTGTATCAGACGCTACATAAATGAATAAATAAATAAATAAATAAATAAATAGTTGTTGTAGATTAGCACATCACAGATTCGACCAAAAAAACAAACAAAAAAACATTGAGATAGGCCTATGTGACAGTTGGATAATTGTGCTAAGGGCGCCAAACGAACTAGAACTAGCCTATCGATTACGATATTTTACGAAGTCGATCCCTCAAAGTAATTGAATAATGCCTAAATATATATAAATATAATCGCAAATACATTATGTTATATATCAGTTTAAGCAATAATCTGAAATGTTGCCCTTTATTTATTCACCTCAGTATTAAGCCAGAGAAAATATCAGTCTGTGCAAAGAAATGTAATATGACATCATACAGAGTCTGTATATTTTTATGCCTGTAATTTGTAATAGCAGATAAAATAAAAAGTGCCAGTGTGTAGGATGCTGAAGAAACGAGGAATGCAAAAGCATGAACTAAATGCGACACAAGTCCACCGAGTTGCTGTCAGAGGTGCTGAAATCAGTCTCCTCACATCTCTTGGTGATTGCGTGGCAACAGCGAGATATACACAGGCAAACAGACGTCTTCCTTTCGGACCTTTGACCGGCACAAACTTGTCGATTTTTATGAGAAAGATTAGCAGCACTCTGAGCCCATGAGTGTTCGTGGACACTTCACGGTTACCTAGTTATCAAATGTCTGCGGTAGGCCATTAACAGATGTCAGGAGAGATAAGCACAGATAAGCAAACAATGGAAATGAAATATTTTCCACGCACGAACAAACAGCATGGGAGGATAGAGGCGAGATACTCAACTCAAGACTTGGAGAGAACAAAAAAAAGTGCATTACCTCAACGAAACAAATGTCAAACCTGCATGCAAAAATCTTTAATATGCTCTTATGAAGTTGATAAATTCAAAGCTAAGCAAGCCTAAATTATATAATTTCTGGATATGTTCGGTGGTCTGATTTTAAGCTGTTTTTCTGAACGCAAAAATAAATCGCACATAGGTCAGTATTTTAAAGACAATGCTCTCAAAACCAACAACTAGCCTAAATACGTGATTAATTGAGGCATGATTAGATCATGCACCCACTTTTACAGTGAAAAGGGTTTTGTTACTTGTCAGGTGTCTAAATAATTCCAGGGAAAATCGAATTTCCTCAAAGCACAAACGCTCCACATGCGTTTAAATTCCATTGTCTATAGTTATTCCCTCATTTATGTTCTCGCCTTTTCAACGGCCTATCTTCTATCTTTTTTTAGGGGGGTTGGAGGGGCAATGAAATTAAATTGAATAGAAAACAGCAGATTTCGGACGCTGGATCAGGTTAGTGAGCCGTGAAACAGGCTTTTTGTCAGTACGCGTGTGACTCGCGTGCCGACCGACCAGCGTTGAAAAGAGGGGGACTCATTACCGGGGTCTCGAGCCAGACTTTGCGATCACTGTTTACAATCAATATCACGAGATATTTGTAAAAGATTAGCGACAAATCCACCCAACCACCCCAACAAACCACACATTTCTCAAAAATCATATAGGCTGTAATTCATCATAAAATTCGATTTTTTTATTTATTTATTTTTTAAAAATAGGCCTAATTAGTCAAGTCAAACAGGCTACGAATAGTAATGATAATATAACAATATCCTACTAATAATTCTAATTGAATTTAAATATTATATAATTTAGGCGTATTTATATTCTTTTAGACAGGACCTATTTCCACTCATAATTAGTGACAAAACCTACTGAGTGATTATGAGCTAATTTATGGACACGCAGAAGGAATTGTCCGCATTAAGACAAACGGGATGTATCCTAGCTAAAGAAAGAGCCGGTCGTGATTGAATGTGTCCCACGCTTGAAAGGGTTAATCCATCCTGCGGGTACAAACAGGTCCACGGAGTCTCTAACTGGCGACAGATGGCCACTTTCTTTCGGCCACAAAGGGACGGAATACGGAGCTCTGGCGAATACAAATGGAAGAGATCACGTGACGCTCGAGGCCGTTTTCCTGACGTAGCCGGCCATATGGCGCGTGCCGGGGGAAGGGGCGGGGCCAGATGCCAATCACGGGCGCAGGGTGGGACTGTAGAGACAGCCACAGACAGACATCCACTCGCATCTTCCAGCATCAGCAGCACCGCTATATAACCAGAGCATCCCATCGGCGCAGCCACATTAGGCTTCAATCCGCAGGACTTCCCACACCACAACGAGGGGCATGAAACTATCATAACAAGACATTCAACAAATCCTAGGTATGTCATGTTTCTCTCTTTAATAAATCTGTCTGTATTTCACATATTTGTGTCGAACTATTTCGCATTCAGATCATTCTTATGATGATGATAACGTTGTGGTAAACTCAACTGATCAGACGTTTAATTTTGATCGGCATAGCTAGATTTTGTTTAGCTGATCCACTATATTGAAGCATATACTTCGTAAAACCCACAAATCAACCTATAAAAACTGAAAACGTAAATTAATTGTTACATTAGATAGTGAAGAAGTGCTAACTTGCAATGACAAGTTAAGTGCGCGTTTCAATTTAATTGCTGATGAAGAAAACTAAGTAAAATTGGATTCTGTTAACATAATGAAAACATTTTTGCAATGCAATTATGCACTTCGACTTTTCCTGTAAAGGGACTAATAAATACAATCTTTACAATCTTAATGTCTAAAATTCGGATGTTGCTACAATACTTGCTTTTGGAAATAAAATTCAAAACTAGTTATATCTGTTGCTGTTCAGTCTGTTCGGTTAAGCAGGAAGGCAATACCAATTTACTTATGAGAATTCAATTCAATAATTTACTCTAAATCTATCCAGAAATTAGATGTTGTTTCTGAATACCTATAGAATAAAAAGACATAAAACGATATTCCTTATTAAATTCCTTTATTTCAAAATGAACAACAAGGGCTCTATCTGATTAGGAAACACTGATGATATTACATAATAAAGTTGCATAAAGTAAGCAGCTATGATTCATCCACAGGTCATGTGTTGTTGCATTTTGGACGTGCAGTGTAGCGCATTTCATTTCTTAATGGTTGCATGGCTCTCATTTAAAGATAATACAGAAAAATGTGACTGAATGGACGTCTAAAGGCTTTATTTGTCGCTTTGCAGAGTTCCAACATGACGAAATCTTACACCGAGGAAAGCATGATGCTGGAGCCTCAAACCAGCACGGACTGGACCGACAAGAGTCACAGCAGCTCCCAAGATGAGCGAGACGTGGAGAACACCAGCTTGCCCATGCATAAGGATATGGAGGACGACGAAGTGGGACTCAACCGACTCGAAGATGAGGACGACGAGGAGGAAGAGGATGAAGAAGAAGACGGCGACGACACCAAGCCGAAAAGGCGAGGACCCAAGAAGAAGAAGATGACCAAGGCGCGTCTGCAGAGGTTCAAAATGAGGCGCATGAAGGCGAACACCAGGGAGAGGAACCGCATGCACGGCCTCAACGACGCGCTCGAGAGCCTGCGCAAAGTTGTGCCGTGCTACTCCAAAACGCAGAAGCTCTCCAAGATCGAAACGCTCCGACTGGCCAAGAACTACATTTGGGCGCTATCGGAAGTCCTGAGGTCGGGCAAGAGCCCGGATCTGATGTCTTTCGTGCAGGCCCTGTGCAAGGGCTTGTCCCAGCCCACGACCAATTTGGTTGCAGGATGCCTCCAACTGAACCCCAGAACTTTTCTCCCCGAGCAGAGCCAGGAGATGCCCCCTCATATGCAAACAGCAAGTGCTTCCTTTTCCGCTCTTCCCTACTCCTACCAGACGCCCGGTCTTCCCAGCCCTCCGTACGGTACAATGGACAGCTCTCACATCTTTCACGTCAAGCCGCACGCGTACGGGAGCGCACTGGAGCCGTTCTTTGACACCGCGCTCACAGACTGCACCAGTCCCTCGTTTGACGGACCCCTTAGCCCGCCTTTGAGCGTCAATGGGAACTTTTCCTTCAAACACGAGCATTCGTCGGAATTCGAGAAGAACTACGCCTTTACCATGCATTATCAGGCGGCGGGCTTGGCCGGCGCGCAGGGACACGCGTCTCTTTACGCGGGCTCCACGCAGCGCTGTGATGTACCCATGGAGAACATTATGTCGTACGAAGGGCACTCGCATCACGAGCGGATCATGAACGCCCAGCTGAACGCGATATTTCACGACTCGTGATTCTAACGGACATTTGTGAGACTGCTCGTCACGGTATTCTGTTATGGCTGATGCAAAAAGAGCAACAACATTATATGCTTAATCTTATGTACGTATTTATTGTTGTTACTGCCTTTAGGAGAAGAGAGAATTCGTTAATTCTCGTTCACCTTATGTATTGTATTCTATAGCGCTTCTACGTTGCGGTCACACACAGGTGGGAACAGGCGTGACCTTCTTCAGAATGTGTTAATTATCCATGCTACAAAATCACAAGCAATAATTTGGAATCTATGCAATTTTTAATCCAATACTGGGCCAATTATAGAAATTAATAGAGATTGATATATTTTTCAACCTATTACCTTTTACTACTTATCTATCCCATACTGAATTATTTTGTTGTGGTTTTGTATAGAATTGTTAATTTTGATAAGGTCAGATCCCTGCATCATTCCATGCAACCCCTCATGTTAATGTTTTATAAAACTGACTTCTCTCTTGTTTATACAGAACAGTACTCAATCTAGTAATAACCAGCAGGCAAGTGCTTAAAAATCTGTAATGTTGCCTTAGCAATGAATTACTGTAAAATCATGCAGAGTTGCACAATTCCCACCCCCTGAATCCCGTCCAATGTTACGTTCAATCAGTGATCCTTTGTGGAATTGCGAATTGCTTTGAGTGCTGGAGGGGGAAAAATTCGGTGTTAGAGTCTCAGTGTTGTACATAAAAGCTTGACTATCACCTTTTAAATTCACCCTGTGTAAAAGCTGATCGAGAGGCCTGTCTTTCTAAGATGGAAAATAAATAATGGACTGAATTAGTCTGCTCTAACTATTCGGGGATTTTCGACTGGAAATTTTAATTGGTTGCGAAGAAGGAACAAACAATGAAGATGCAACCAAAAACAGGTTGATTTCAAAGTGATTCTAGTTTTGAGACTGTTGTATGTGTGTATCAGTTTATGATGGAGGTTTAAGAAATAAAACAAATGGTTTTGAATTGAACATTATTACAGTCATTTTTGTGATGAACTCCCAGCCCTTCAGAATACGTTTTACTCTCATTAATTATGATTTGTATTTTCTTTAAAACACATACTTGCTCTAATCTGATTATTCAGATAGAAACACAAATATAGATGAACAAAAATGATTCATGTTAGTCTCAAAATCTAGGCTACAGTATCAAAGGTTTCGTGTGATGAATAGCTTAGACGTTTGAAACTGTTGGCTACATTTTGAAACTATTAATATTAAATCTCAAGGTCATGTGAATTTATACCCTTGAATATTATTAAACACATAGCCTATTTTTTCTGTCCTAAAGGATATTCACTGTTAGTATGCTTTAACTAACTATCGATTTAGTGCGCAATAAGAGTGTTACTTACCTGAGCGCATTGCCTACAGCTAAAATAAATATTAAATCAGCACAGAGGAGCCCAACGCAGAGCCACGATATAAATGCACCTCCTAAAGTCTGAAATTATCCAGGTTTAAAAAAAAAAAACTCCTCAAAATAACATGACATACAGCATCACGAAATGTTGCTTCATGTCAACATCGCTGTTGCGCATATCGATACATTTGTAAAAGATTTTCATCTCTAAAAAATATTTGGAATTTCTAAATACACACTATATTACCAAATGCATAGGAAAAATTCACATCATACATCAGTGTAAATTAATTTGTCCTCGATTCGTTTATAATCCACAACTGTTCATGCCACGCCTGCAAACAAATCTTCTTAAATTGTATCAGATATTTGTGTTTTATTGAAGTGCAGAAAAGCCTTTGTTCATTATTAAATTAAGTTAAAGTTGTCACACACGCAAAATATAGATTATAAAGAAGATGAAAAGATAATGGTGTAAACGTGAGTTATTGAAATGCCCCCGCATTTTAGAAGCGTGCACGAAGATAAATGAATAAAACAACGTTCTGTGTGAAGATGAAAGTATTTGAAGATATCATATAATATAAATATATAAAAAACCAAATAAAAATCTCGTAAATTCCTGTTAAATAGGCAACTGTTCGCTGAGTGAAAGATTTTTGAAGGCTAGATGGGAGAAATACAAGACATCACGACTAACATCGTCCTTTAGAAATGTGTTTAATTTATACGACTTCATTGAGACTGTTGACAAAACATAAAAAAAAATCATTTGGCATATAAAAAGGGGAAACATCCACTGGGAGTAAAGTGCTTAGTCTCAGAAGCTTTGGCCACATCCAGGAACTGTCCAAGGTGCTGTGTGAGGAATACTTTTTCACACCTGTTCACCTAGTACTCGGGCTAATTGTTTAGCACACCAAATAAACCAGGCATGCAGTCATTAGAATAAGAATACAAATTCAGTCGTCCAAGTCTGAGGCAACCTATATATTTGTTAACAATACTGTTACATAAGTGCCATCAGTGTTTGACAAAATTAAAATATTTGTGTTAACAACCTTTGCTATTGCAAGATGTTGTTTATTATTTAACTAACTAGTATCTATTTATAGTACTTTTAAAATCACTAGTAATTGCATTAAAAGTAATGCAATAGTGAACTTTTTACAATTAAATTCTATAGGGAAATGTTCACATATAGCTATAGGCCTAGGCCTATTGATTTCTAGCAGGCCAATGCTTTACTAGTAGTACTACTAACTACTATCTAGTATGTTTTTTACATTTCTAGTTGGTTTTCCAACCTTTTTTCAGTTTTACTAGCACTAGCACTAGCACTTTAACTGTTCATTAGACATGGAACATTTTGTTACTAGTTTTATAGTAACATAAAATGGATAAATGTTAAAACGGCTTGTCATAGTATTTCACATTACCACACAAATGTTATGAATAGTTGAAATAGTAATAACTGACGAAAATGCGCGTGCTAGGCTAATAAAGCCCAGCGGGCGCGCGCGCTCTAGAGGTGCATGCAGACGAGGAACTTCCTCAGGAGCCTAGCGACCGAGAGCCGGTAAATTAAGACACAAAGGCGAGTTTGCCCCGCAAGCTTTGACGTTATGTTTGAATCCCCGTGTAAATCGATAAATGTCCTCAACGCGTGGTCGGAGAGTCAGGAAGAGTTGCACGAGACGCAACCGGTGTCTCCTCGCGGGACGAGAAAGCGAGTCAAGGCAAAAAAGAAAAAGCGAAAACAGCAGCAGCAAAACGAGAAACGCTCCGTCTCGGCCCCTCAGTTATGCACGGATGACGCCGATAAGGGGCGAACAGAAAAGAAATATAGACCGGACGAACCGATTGGGAGAGGAATCTTCCAAATCGGGAAGAAGAGCCACGACGTGGTTCTCACGGAAACGCGGGTAACATGGACGCCCATACAGCCCGAGACCCCTACAGGTGAGCAGCGCCGCGCTCTGTTTGCTGCCGTTTCCATGGTGATTGCATGCTACTCCTGTTTACTTTCTGTGTGTCTGGCGCTCGAAGTCATACAAGCAAACAATTTATTAATTTATCGTGTTTACAGACACGACTGCGCCTCGTGTACACTGCGCATGCAATCTCAGCATCGGAAAAGTGCTTGCTGAGATTTATTAGCACGTGGACTCAAAATAAGCAATGGCTGTAGGCTAGCCTGTAAACTTGGTTTTATGACCGTTTTAGACTGTTAGAATGAATAATTGCATTCGAAATTTTAGAATGAATCATTTAATTTGTATTCACTCTTTCTTATTTTGGTTATGTAGGCCTATATGTTTCTGTTTTGTACATGAATACAAAGAAGAGAAAAGTGCTTACTGAGATTTATTAAGACAGAGACTGTAGAAACTTGGTTTTATGAATGTTTTAGAATTAATTGTTTTTGAATTTAGAATCATTGGGTCTCTTACATACATTGGTTATGTATATATACACTGTAAGAAACTGACTGAAATTCACAGTAATTAACTGGCAGCAAGTGACAAGTAACTTACTGTAGAAAAGAACTACAGTAATTTACTGGCAGCAAATGACAAGTAACTTACTGTAGAAAAGAACTACAATAATTAACTGGCAGCTAATGACAAGTAACTTACTGTAGAAGAAATAACCATATGTTCGTTGTTTTCATTTACAGTAGCAACCATGTAACTGTAAAGTAAAACTCACTAATATGCAAGTGCAACCTTTTTTATTTTTTTGCCATTTTGTGCTTATTACACAGGACAGTGTAGCGATTGGTGGGGAATACAGTTGCACTATATGTCAGTGCACTAACCACTAGACTATCGGTACCGATAGCTGTACAGATAGCTGTTTAGTTGTATTGGTTCAGCCCAAATAAAAATAATAAAATAAAAATGAATATGAAATAAATAATGCATGTTACACGATTTAAATATAAATATTCATTTATCAACAGTCACAGTTAACTGCTCATCATTATAACAAGCTTCATTTATCATTCTTCACTTATTGCTAGATGTGTTGAAAACAATAAAATCTTGATGACCTTCTGGTCATTTTTTATTTTTATTTTTATTAAAGAATTCATTTGCTTCCTGTATTCTCTATTCAAACCTAAAATGTAATTGAATTACAGTGAGGTCAAATCAAATGCAGTCATTGGCTGGAAACCCAGCTGCCAGTGTAGGCTACTATGTTTTCCTTCTCTATCCCAGTGGCTGGGTTTCAGAAAACCCTAGTGTATGGCAGTACGGTGAAATCGC
>NW_015654351.1:195859-202486 GCF_001515625.1 Sinocyclocheilus rhinocerous
GTTTTCTACAATACATTGGAAGTTACTGTGATTTTCTGCAAGACATTGCTGGTTACTGTGACACTCACAGTACTTCTTACATTACTGCAATTTTGACAGAAACTACGGTATTCTACTGTGAACTAGTATACAGTAATTTCCTGTGCACAAACACAGTAAATTCCTGTAGATTTCACATGAATTTTTTACAGTGTAGAGTAGACCTAACACATGATGCACACTTAGGCCTACAATTAGCACACAAACTCTAGACTCACACATCAAAAAGTTGCATTTTCAGAAATATATGCATCCTTCTACCACAGCACAGCTTTCCTAAACACCTGTTTGTCTCTATAAAGTTTTCAAAACAAAGTGACATCATCCACAATGCTATTGCTTCAATGACAAATGCGGATCTAAGAAAAGGTTGCAGATATCTAGCTAATGAGAATCCTTGAAATGATCACTTATATTTAGAGATGAAAAACTTAAATTTACATTTTATGCATTTGGCAGGCACTTCAATCTAAAGCGACTTACATTGCAACAAAGGTATACATTTTATTAGATTATGCATTCCTTGGGAAATGAACTCATGATCTTGGTGTCGCTAGGCTCTACAGTTTGAGGGGTTGTTTACAAGACTCTGTTTTAAAACAGAAAACATTTTATGCGTTTTGGCTTGCATGCATGCATTTACATGACAAGGGTGTTTTGTGGGCCTGAAAATGCAAACTGCAAACCGGTTTCAAAATGCAAGTTTTTGAAAACGATACCATTATTATTTCAGTGTAAACTATGAAAATGTGAATTTGTGAAAATGGTGACGTCATGCATATGCATAATATGAGTTCAGTATAGGGGCGTAATGTTTCTTTAGAAAAAGACATCGCCAACTACTGGCCTGGCATACATAATACAGCATTTCTAGTAGTTCTCGTGGATCCGTGTGAAGTAAAAAAGCCCCCTTGTTGCAAAATTAAAAAGGTCCAAAAAGATCCCTTTTAAATGCTTTTTAATAAAAAATACACTTCTTTGTCATTTATTTTCACAAAAAGTGTGCTGCTCCATCAATATTCAATAAAATATGTTGATCGTTGTAAACCAGAAGTAAGCAAACTGTGGGCGGTCTTTAGCTGCATTGTACCCTACTGTAATAATTACACAAACAAAAGAGGGCTACAACAATATAACAATCCAAATAAAGGGGGGAAAAGGGGGTAATGTTAGTCCTGCCAGAAAATCATGTGTAACAGCTGTGTTGGTAATGGACTCCGGCTGACTGTTGTGACCACCTAAAGTAGGGCATCTGTCAGTCTTGTGGACAGTTAGCAAATGTCCAAGTAAATGATACTCAAAACTACCATCTGCATCATTACACTAAGAAGATAACCATATGACTTTAGGAGGATTTGATTTCATTCAATATTAGTGAAACTCTAAGCGGTGTAGTTTTTCGCTTTGGGTTTTATTTAAGGAATCCACCTACATTTTGAGTAACTAGAAATATATGCAAACACGAGGGGGCCTTTATATGGAAAATGCAGCAGCGTCAAATATAAACGTGCATAAATATGAATATAAGACCACCTTTGCTGACGTCTTTGAGGCATTCATTAAAAAAGCCCTCCAAAATTGCTCTTAAAGAGTGGATTCTTGATTTATGCTGTTTGATCAGGGAACAAAACCGAATGGGGAAAATGAAACAATTTTGAAACACGCCCAGCAGTTTGAAGCTGAGGCATGTACTTCCTGTCTTTGGCTGTTGTTTTGCGCAGGCACTTCAAAGCGTGAGCGCTGCCGAGTGCAAGAGAGACTTTCAGTCAGCGTAAGCTTTATAGACAGTACTTTTCATCTGTGATCCAAGCTAATGTTATTAAGCCAGAGCTCTCATTACACAGAAAGCATTCATCTAATAACCCCCTATGGTCTTTACCAAATGTTCTCTCGAAAATGCCAAAAAAATTACAGCGAGATCCCGATATGCTGGGGTTCTCTATTTGACGCTCATGTGCTTTTTTTCTGCCGAGGGATAACAGATCAGAATATTGCCCCTGATCCCTCACTACAGACAACTGAGAGAGATTGAAGGACATTAACCAGCAGACAAACACAATATCAAATTACATGATTGCAATGTGGCATTTCAGTGCTTGTTTCTATGACAACACTGTGTGTTGGATTTCAGTGATGATGTGATACCTCTGTTTACATCTCCCGTTGCTTAATTTCTGATTATGCGTTTTATTTGCAATGTCACTTGCTTTAGACCTACAAAACAGAAAAGGCTGTTATCAAATTTACTTCTTAACATTTAAACAGTTTGATGCAAAAACCTCTAAGTCCATCTGAGATTGTTCTAAGATTTTTTCTTTTAAATTAGCATTTTCATCAGGCTTCTATGTTTAGGTTCAGTGATTTAATGGCAAAGAAAAGGTTATGAGTCAGTTGTTGAATGACTTATTTTCAAAAATTATCCAATGTTATTTTCATAGGAGCCTGATAAAAATACTCATTTAAAAAAGAATCTTCTTAGAGGATTTAGAGGTTTTTGCAACTGAAATCTTATATATATATATATATATAAGATAAGATTTCAGTTGCAAAAACCTCTAAGGCTGATGATACACTGGGCAACTTTTTGAGCAATGTTGCCGGGCAACTTTGGGAAATGTTTCCGTCAATGGGCAACCAGGTGAGACACAGATCCCACGACTGATCTAAAATATCCAAATAGAAATTTGTTAATTCTCAATGGGAACGTGCCCAAGCAACGTTACTCAAAAAAAAGTTGCCTTTCCTTTTTATCTTTTCATCTCTCAACTGCAACTCTTTTATTTATTATAGCCTATACACACACATATTTATAGAAGTCACTGACATTCTTGCCCTCCATTGTAACTTTTACTCAGAATATGAGGTTTGTTCTTGAATACTTTTGTGACACTTTTTTGTCTTTTGTCAGAAGAAAATCATGTGGATTTGGAATGATATGAGTAAATGATGACAGAAGTTTAATTTTTGGGTGAACTATCCCTTTAAGACGCCACTAGTCACAAAGCTGACAACAGGACAAACCGTAAATAATATATAAAGTTTCTTTTTTTAGAGGTCAGCACTATTTCTACTGTATGTTTTAAAATACCACTGAATAATTCTCTCATGGCATCAGCCGATCCAGAGTAAACAACCTGCCAGTTAGCTCACCTTTTAGAAATGAAAGTAGTGCCGGGTGAATTGGCCTCATATTCAGCCACAACCACAGAAGCACGCGGGAGACTGGGATTGTTTGCCAAAGGGATCTGGGTTTGACTTTTTGAACCCTGAATTTGCTTAGCATTGGCCTTGGCTTTACTTCAGTTTGTCTGCTGAATGTACAAACACCGTGATTTGATCTGGGTGCCAGAGCAGTTCACGCCTCCAGTCCACGCAGTTCATCTAGATCACTCTGGTGGGTTCACGCCATGTGTGCGCTGATTTTACCTCTGGCTCTGTAGTCTTATACAAACAAATCTCCTGGGTCAAAGATTGCAAATGTATGCTTTTATTTATTTTTTTAATCATAAAACTGGAAGGCAACAGTTTAAGTAAATTATGCATGTTATATAAACACTGAGTCGTATTCCACCGCTAAAATGTTTGCACTGAATTCTACTGCTTAAATGATGGCTAATTTCAGGAGATGAACCTATAGGGAAAACAATCACACATGAGATTGCTTCAGTATCTCAATTGATTCTCCTGAGAGCAATGAGATTATATGGAAGTATTTTGTTTCTCAGATTTTGTACTGACAATACACCCTTATAATCTCACATGTCAGAGTTTCAGAAGTCTCAAATTCGGGTTGGCATGTAAAATCTGAGATTAATACGAAATCAGACATTATTTAATATTAAAATTGGCATAAAACAAAACTATATCTCAACTGTTGTGTCCTAAGCAGTTTTAGGAGAAAAATCTGATGAAAGTCAAGCTAAGAACTAGGTCTTCTGAGCTATGAAGAACAACCTCTGTGCAAGAATAATAAAAAAAGAACATGGCTGGATTAACCTGCTATTTTTAAATCCATAATTAGATATGACCACTGTAGGGATTTTCTTTCTTCAGAGAATCTAATTACTTTATAGAGTATTTTCTCTATGCATGCTCACTTATCTCTAAGAGGGAATAATACATTAGATGAGAGATGCACAATGCCATTCTTCTTTATATGCATTTAAAAATTATTTTGTTTCAGATTAGATCCTAACATATTGACTTTAGTTCTCAGCTTTTGTTTCATCGATCACTAGCCATTTATATGAGCGCTGAGCTGAACGAGCATGTCATGCAAGCAAATGCTAGATGGTTTACCATACACAAGCTGTGGTACTAGATCTTTGAAAATGACCTGTTTTTCCCAGAACTCGGAGGACTTTGGTTGACCATTGCGGTCAGCATGGAGCATCTGCCCCAGTGTAGCTCTCTGGAACTGGACTGACTGGCTCAGCCTCAGATTTCTGAGGCTAATTGCACCGCTGAGGTTATCTGATCCCATTTCACAGTACCGAGGGACAGAAGGGGGACATTTTTTAGTCCAGACACATTCTCCATCCTCCGCATGGAAAAATGCTGGGCAGAGTCAACGTCAGTTCTACATAACGGTATACTCTTCAATAAACATCAATCAACCATCAAAAAACATGTTTTGCAACTTCAGATAAGCTGATAAGTAATGTTAATTTAGCAATTTAGCCACATTAATTAAGTTATGTTACATTTAAGCTATCCAGTCTTACACATTTTTTTCCTCTTTCATATCTTTACAATTATTTTGGCCGGGAGCATAATGAAAAGTAGGTGACGATAATTGTTTATTTCTAGAGCCTGTTTAAAAATAATGAGCAGAACATCATTAGCATCAATAATGAGTCATTATGCTGAGACATGCTCAGCTCTTCTACTAACACCTGAGACTCAGAGTAGGAGCCTCTGGTTACTAACCCAACGAGTCCAAAAGTGCATGACAGCATAAGAATGAGCATAAGAGCAGTTTTGCATTGCATGAAATGCATCTCGCTGTAAGCCTGCAGTGTTTTCACCAGGGCAAATTGTTATAAACACAAGTCGTTCCAAATTTGTATGCCTTTCATTCGGTTGCAAAACACAAAAGAAGATATTTTGAAAAATTCCAAACAACACTTGACCTTACTGACAAAACAAACAAAACAAAACAAAAATGTGGCTATAACAAAACAAAACAAAGGAAAACAAAATGTGGCTAAACAAAACAAAACAAAACAAAATGTGGCTAAACAAAACAAAACAAAACATCAAAAGAAATTTTGATGATAATGGAACTTTTTATTGCGTTTATTTTTCCACTGACCTTGACAGAAAAATCAGTGAAATGTATTTTAATAGTAAAGCAGAGAACATTACACTCTTATTGGTAGCTGAATGCATAATTAGCAAAAATATATTTAATTTAATTAACCAATATTAAACAACAAAACAAAACAGAAATCAAAACAAAAACACCAAAAGTTCCAGGCCTGTCCAGAACCACAAATTGGATTCTGATTAACTTTTGACCTTGACGGATAAATCAGTAAAATGTATTTAAACAGTAAAGTGAGAGTATTACACTTATTGCCAAAACATATTTAATTTAATTAAAAAAAAAAACCACAAGGGGCTGTATGCTATGATGTAAAAAAATCTGCATGCACAGACCAAAACCAAAATATACAGTAATAAGCTGCATTGCACATGCAAAGCAGTGTTTCGTTTTACAGATTCTTTAAAATGCTATTTATCAAGCAGACTGTCCCACGCATGCCACTCAGCTGGCTTGTGTACCGAACACAGTCAAAGTTCAAGTGTGTGACCCCTCTGTATTACAATAGGGATATACAGTGTCACAGTCTAATTGCACACAGGGAACAAGCAGACGCCGTGTCCTTTGTTTGCATCCTGGGGGCTTGAAAACGGCAATATAAAAATGTAAATATTGGGTTTTGGTGTGTGGGTCTGGGCACACAGGCTTCCACAGGCACAGGTGGAAAATATGCTCTCGGACGCCATGCTGGGAACCACATGGCCCCACACAACATGGGGGCAAAGAGTGGCTTGCTGACCTGGCACAGGCTTTCCGCAGTTGGACCCTTTTCAAACCACGGTATTAGTTTCATCTGTGAGAGCGCTGCACGCATCAACAACGAGTAGGGAGATGAGACAAAGAGACCCTCTGCCAAACTGCACCCTGTGAATGCAGGTGAACAGATGAGATTTAAAAGACATTCAGGGATATTTTCTATATGGAGAAGTAACTATAGATTTTTATATTTTCTGAAGGAAAGAGTGGTGCTTACCTGTGCAAATTTCACTAGAATGATACTAGGATGTTGTAGGTGGTTACCAGGGCTTTGCTATGCAGTTTCTAGAGGTTTCTATGAGGTTACGTGTTGCTGGTTCAAGTTGAATAGCCTACCTTAAAGGGGTTCTATTATGCTTTTTCACTTTTTTCAACTTTAGTTAGTCTCTAATGTTGCTGTTTGAGCATAAAAAAGATCTGCAAAGTTACAAAGCTCAAATCCACTTCAAAAGGAGATATTTTATTTAACAGAAATCACTTTTCAAAAAACTACAAGACTCGTTTGG